>NC_089794.1:43944581-43984581 GCF_040412425.1 Macrobrachium rosenbergii
GATGTTGACAATTGCAGTAAAACAGTCAAAGCTTTCCTAGCTATTGAAGGAGATTCTTTGATTGAAATCCAGAACTGACCGATGGGCGTCTCCTTCTGCTTGATCTTGAAGCCTCGATCAGTAGATATGGTAGCCAGCTCCTCCTCTTCTGCTAACGAAAAGCCAGCGTTATCAGTTGAAATGTCAAAGAGAGGGATGCGAATCCAGTCGTATTGCTCGGTTCAGATTACCTTCCAGAATTGCTAAGTGATCCCCTATTAAAGGAATTAAATTGTCTGAATGGCCTTCTTGAACTAAAGGAAACATTTCCAAACAGCCCAAACTTTTAGCTTTTCTTTTCCAAACTGCTGGTTATTTCTGGAATGCTTGAATTTAGTCGGTAGATAAGAGAAGGTTTTCATTTCCATTTTGCATGGACACGTTCTGACTATTCAAGTGTTGAAACATTTCGGTCAGATATCTCATTTTTGAAGTCCAAAACTCACATTTCAGAAGTCAACAAAATTTACTTTTATTTTCTTTCTCAAAAGCTGCAAATAGTTCTTGACGAGTTCAGAGTACTTTACCTCTTGATAGCTAACTTGTGTGTGCAAAAGTAAGCGTGTGTGTTGTGAATCCATGTTTTCACAAAGTAGCTCAAATATACGAGCTTTTACCATTTCAACAATTTGGTCTTGATGAAAAGCTTCTTTCAATTTAGAACCAAATGTTTTTGCCATCAGGGCGCCTCTATGCAAGAAACAATGATTTATTATAAAGTTGGGATGGGGTTACTTTACAAACGATGCAAGACCTTCAACAGAACCAGTCATTAATGGAACTCCATCAGAACAAACCCCGTCACACGACTTCCAGGATAAGTTCCATTTCGCAAAAGAATGATTTAAATTATGAAGCATATCTTCACCTGCAGTAGTGGTAAGCAGTTCTTTGCAACAAAGATACCGGTTTACCGTAGTTTCCCCATCAATAAAGCGAATAAAGGCAAGCAACTGCGCTTTGTTGGCTATGTCGGGTGGTTCATCAACTTGGAATGCACAGTACGAATCCTGAAGTTTGTTACAGCAAACATTTTCTTCAATATTGTTAGAATGCGCCTCTGAACACTATCATTTGATAATGGGATTTTACCTATCTGTTTCTCTACATTGTCTCCTGAAATAGTCTTCATCTTCTTACAAGCGGGCAAAATGATAGATTCAGCGAGAGTATTTGACTTCATTTTTACGACTCTCATTTCCGATATTTCCTAAGAAGCGATTTGAGTTTTCTCAGACACCGTTGCTCTCCTTTTGAAAGCGTTGATCAAGTAATCTTTTGAAATAACTTAGGTACATCTTTTCCTTGAAGATTTCAGTGTGATGTTTGAAAATACTTGCTTCATTTACTAAGAAGCATCGACTCGTTTGACATTTTGCATCCACAAACAAACACAATGGCTAAGGCTGATTTTCATCTCGAGCCCACGTGAAGGCGGCCATAACTTGAATAACTTCTGTCGTATTTGCAATTGGGTCTGCTCTTATTTTTCTTGGCTGGACGCTTCATGTCACTCGAAATAGTTTCATTATTAGAATCAAGTTCTTCACTGGCGCGTTTCTTGTTTAAAAATATATTCATTGTATGGGTAGTTTATTTTTTTTAAATATGTAAAAAAACAATTATAATTCAGCGAGTGTCTTGAACGAGAACTTTGAAAAGTAATGTAGCAGCACATGGGTTCCTACTCAGACTGACCAGAATCGCAGAAGATTTCGCATTTATAGGTCAAAGAGGTCATTGTCCCGAATTATGAACCCCCTTTGAACTGTCATTCACCACATGGTGAAGTTATTAACCTGGATTATGTGTCACCAACTGGAATACTGTATTTTGGTTTAGTCCTACTTAATTCTATCATCTATTACCAACTGACCTCAGGGGAATTTTGATATCAACTTTGTCCTTTTCATTTACCATACGGTGAAGTCATTGGCCTTTACCGGTTGTCATTTTTGGCTGACATTTCAAAAGGAGATTAGCGAGAGATGGAATTATAGACAATATCTATTTTTTTTTTTTTTTTTTTTTTTTTTTTTTTTTTTTTTTTTTTCGAGAGAGAGAGAGAGAGAGAGAGAGAGAGAGAGAGAGTGAGTAATGACCGATTAAAATCCCCAAAGAAAGGAAAAGGGAAAGGATTATCCATTGCTTCTTGAAGATAAAGCCATTAAGGAATTTACTTTCCAGTTCAAAACGTCAAGTGGCGAAGACTTCACTCAGAAACCACATACCTGATAGCTCTAAAATATGTGAAAATCAAAGTTTTAAAATAAAAGGCATATTACACGTATTAAATATTTTGTTATCTTGGGGCGCACCTGGCTATCTTCCACGGCGCACCAGTGCGCCCGGGCGCACCGGTTGAGAAACACTGATTGTATATACTGGGTATAAGGAAGAAAGTGCCTAGGTCAGTCTAGGAGTGGTAGAACTGAATGACAGAAGAAAGGACGGGATTAATATCCATTGGGAATGTTTTTGGATTCGGCTTCTGAAGAATTCAAGTGGGAAACTAACAAGGTTTTGAATAATAATCCCGTGCTAAGAGCTGATTGGTTACAAGTGAGATGCTGCAATATGGTATACTTGTAAGACAGGTGAGCTGTGCCAGGTAAATTAGCAGGATGGTTGAGTCTGTGGTTTAAGTTGCTATCGCAACTTACGCTCGAAGCCCTTCTGTGAAGGAGAGTTGATCTTTAATGCAGAAGGGAGAGGATGAAAAAGTCGGCCACTTATTCAGCGTTTTTCAAACTGTGGGTCCCGAGATAAATAAAATGGGTCGAGGCAAAAAAGCAGGGGAAAAAACGCAAGTGGGTGCGAAGTGCAGAATATAAACAACTCTAAATGTTGCACAACACTCATAAATCATCGATAGTTTTACCTATTTCTCCCATGACATGGCAGGTTTTACCAATCAAAACATAATAGTACATATTATTATGAATTTATCTAACATATACAAAAAGTATGTTATCGCAGTCGAAATAACTTCAAGGTTTTATCCAAGGCAATCGACAATCTCTCACTCTCACTCTCTCCCTCTCTTTTTTCCTTGAATTCTTAACTGTCAAACTAGTTTGCTTAAATTTTAGTAACTAGTTGTCACCAGAACCCACTTACTGCATCACAGAAGTTCGTTGGTTGTCACGAGGCACAGTACTCAGCAGGGTGTATGAACTTAGAAATGAGTTTCACATATTTTTAGTAGAAAGAAGTAATCCCTTGGCACAACTTTTTGAGGATGATATTTCGGTTACCAAACTGGCTTACTTAATTTATATATTTCGCATTCTTAATGATTTAAACATGAAACCTCAAAGGAAAAGCGGCATTATATTCCAACATACTGAATATATTGAAGGGTTTCAAAAAATGCTGAGGCTATATCAAGGAAGACTTAAAAGTGATCATCCCACCTATTACATGTTCCCAACATTGTTACAACACACTGCTGAGAACATTGTCAATGATGACATATTAAGAGGATTAAAACAAGAGATTTTGTCACATCTCACTTTCCTGTCTCAAAGCTTTGATAAGTATTTCCCTGAAGAGAGATTTAAACCAGCGAAGAAACGCCTTTGGATAAAAAATCCATTTGCTTTCCAAAGACCTGAATCAATAATTGAGTTAAACTTGTGATTAGCTCTTCGTTGGAGGGTGGGTAGAGCTCTCGGCTAGCGCGCTGTCGGCCCAGCGTTCTACTCTCCTACCGGCCAATGAAGAATTAGAGGAATTTATTTCTGGTGATAGTAATTCATTTCTCGTCATAATGTGGTTCGGATTCCACAATAAGCTGTAGGTCCCGTTGCTAGGTAACCAGTTGGTTCTTAGCCACGTAAAATAAATCTAATCCTTCGAGCCAGCCCTAGGGGAGCTGTTAATCAGCTCAGTGGTCTGGCTAAACTAAGATATTCTTAACTTGACCTGAAGAGGAAGCTGAATTGCTGCGTCTTAGTTGTTCTTTCACACTTAAAAATGATTTCGAGAAATTAAATTTGTCCTCATTTATGATGAAGAACAAAGGGGAATTTCCACTGCTGAGTAAAGAGCTATTCTATTATTATTGCCTTTTGCAACTACTTACTTGTCTGAACTGGGACTTTCGACACCAGCTCGCTTAAAGACGAAGGGCAGAAACAGGCTCAGCACTGCACCTAATAAGCGGGTAGCATTGTCCGTCTGCCTCTGTTCCCGACTGGAATCAGGTGCTTGTGAACAAACAAGCACATCCTTCTCATTAAATGACAATTTTTTTTATCAAATATTATTTACTTTACCTTTGCGTCGGAATTTCCTTTAAACTGATTTTTCTAAAAATGATATTTTTAAATTCATACAAACATACATACAATTCCAGCATATGCGGAATATAAGAAGTATACATGTAAATTGTCGATGCTAAATAAATGAACCTAGTGAATAGAGTCTGTCTTTGATTTAGTACACGTGGTCATAATGTGTCGCAATGCAAAATGTGGTTCTTGCTGTGGGTCGCAGTATAAAAAGTTTGAAAAACGCTGACTTATGACTTAAGATAATAGTAATAAAGAACTTCACACTAAGTAAATAAATAAATAAATAGATGTATATATATATACTTTATATTTATATATATATATATATATATATATATATATATATATATATATATATATATATATATATATATATATGTATATATATATACTCTATACACACACATATACATACACACTTGTGAATACTCGCAAATACATACACACTTATGAATCGTCGTTAATAACCTAGATGATGTGACGCCAGTTTTAATAGATATAATCAGTCATATAGAAACGCTTGTGAATATTTAGCCTTAGTTTCCCCTTAATCTGTTAAATGAGAATTGTTGCTGCGTAGAAGACTTTGAGCGTCCTTGGTTGCTAATCCGTACGTGTCTTAACATTCGTCGCTTCTAGCATTCATCGTCCTTGGCCACAGGCGTCCAGAGTCAACGCCTTCGAACCTTTGCTGGTAGTAGTCAATAGTCACCAGGTGTTTGTATACAAACTGTGATACCATTTCTCAGGTATCGGTGTTTTTGTGAATATTCGAAGTGCGTGGTTTTTCCCATTAGTGGAAAGCTTTGCGTTTTGCGGTAGGTGAAGCTTTCTGCTTTTTAAATTTACGCTTGTTGTTTATAGATTGTTTATCTGCAATACACAGTCCTAGTTGATAGTTTCAAGGTAGGTCTCTTAATTTTAATCGACTGTAAGGGTGTATTAGAAGACTGCTGCTGCGTGAAAATTCTGGTTAATTTTAAATTTGTTTAATTAGTTTTTCCTTTACAGCTGTTGGTCAGGTTGTCTGCAATGATGCACGAGTTTAAGAATACTTCGGCGAGGTTCATGGCATCAAGTTTTCATGTTTATAGTTTTGGCAAGATTTAACTCCAGCTGAACTACTAAGTTTGTTCGTCGGGTTGAAGTATATAGGCGCAGAGAAACTAATGGTAAGTAGTTTTTTTCTTTTCCTCCACCCCTTCAGGGGCACCGCCCCTGAAGGGGTGGAGGTGCTCCCTCAAACTTACATCAAGTCTTCAGACTTGCGGTAAGTTTGAGGGAGTTTAACAAGTAGGTAGCGGTTAGTAGTCACACAATTTGAAATATCTAACCTAGTATTTTCGCGTTCAGGTGGATGTTTTCGTCTATTTTAGAAACTGCTTTTTTCACATAGTCACGGCAATTTTCTTAGGTGGGAGTATTTAGATAATTAACGTCAAACTTCTGAAGTTTGACCTAACTGGGAGGGTAATGAAGTAGTGTTGCTTACTACTGTAAGCTTACTGACATTACTAGAAGTGAGTTGTTGTGAGTTATGAGTTTTATTATATTTTATCTGTTATTTTATTTTCTATTTTAGTACATATATTTCAATACATTGTACTTCAATTTTAGCACTGGTCTTCAGCAATAAAGCTGATGCTCCAGGGTTCAGGTGGTATGAAAGTTTATATTGATGTAAGTGAACTCGAGAATTGTGGGTTTAAGTATGGAATCCCCACCCCACCCCGCCTTATGGGCTTAGGTATGGAGTCCCCGCCCCACCTTTTTTTCGCCAATTTCTTGTCGCTCTCATTCTGATTCCAGGCACGTTGAACGATGACGACTTGAACAGCAGTTTGGAGGACTTGATTCTCGGGCTTGCTAGTTTGTTGCTTGAGCCAGTGACTAAAAGAAGCACGGATAATGAGTGACCAGCTGTAAGCGCCGTAATTGCAGGACGACTAAGTCTGTATTCCTGATGTACGGCTAATATTCCTGATGTACGGCTTAATTTTTTTCTTTTAGTAAATGGATTTATTCTTTTACAAAATCCTGGAATTTTTTGTTAACCCTCAAGCAAATTGAGTATGTAATTGTCCCTGATTAATTGAGGAACTGCGTATGTATAACTTAAAGGTTTATCTAGAGAAATTGACGGCTTCGCAGCTGCTTATAATGTTTCCTTTCAGCCACACGAAGATATTGATTATGGGAAAAGGAAAGGAAGTTATTAACTATAGGAAAAGAAAATTACGGAAGCTGATAATTGAAGGCTATAACTGACAATTCAGTGTTGTAAGTGCTAAACTATATTTTAAGACTTTCATCGTAAGTGCTAAACTATATTCTAAGCCTTTCATTGAAAGGTTCAAATTGAATCCTATAGTTATTAATTCAGAGCCAATGATAAACTTAGTACAATCAGCTTAACAATACTATCGGCTTAAACTTAATATAACGACTTAAGATGTCCTGCGACTTTGATTTGTAAACAAAAGGGATTTTAAAAATAATGAAGATAACCAGATCGTCTAGGAAGTGGAATAAGAGTAGTTCCAAATTTCGTATTTCTTCCCGAAGGTAATAAATTTATATTAAAAAAAAAGTTCTGGAGTAGATATGCTGCTGGTCGCGGTGTAAGGTTTAAAAGTATCCCTTCAGAGTTTAGTATTTTGAATTTCGCCTATGAGTAAAATGCCTTATAATTAAACTAAATTAAAATTGCCTAGGGGTAAAATTCCTTATTAACTGAAATTAAATTGAAATTGCCTGGGAGTAAAATGTCTTAAACTAAATTAAAATTAAGGAAAGAAGGCAAGAGTTCTCTAAACGGCATACAGAGTAAAGCAAATGGTACAGAACTATGGCACAACCAGTGTTTGTGACTGGTTTGTTATCACCCCCAACGTAGGTTTAACCTTCCTGTGAATTTGTGGTCTTAAAAACTCGATTTATAGTGCAATTTATCTAGCAAAGGGATTAGATGCACTTCAGTTTTAGTTATTGTGTTTGTCATTGTTGAAAGTTACGCACGTACTAGATAAGGGTTATTTTACAGATGGGGATGGTAATATGCGTAACTGGATAACGGTTACTTTACGGATGGGGATGGTAATATGCGTAACTAGATAAGGGTTACTTTACAGGTGGGGATGGTAATATGTCTGTTTTATTTCTTTATGAACTGGAGAGGAAACACACACTTTGGCGGTCTAGGGTAGTGCAAACTTTGGCTGGTCTAAGCCAGTAGTTGGCATTATAGTAACTGCTGTATTAGCTGTTTGGTCCCTTGTATTGACAATTTTAAAAGCTTTGCTTAATTATAAGTATCTTGATTAGCTCATAAACTCAGACTAATCTATTTGATTGGTTAAACTCGGAAGTGTTCATCGAGGTTTTGTAATTTATTTAGGAATTGCAGTAACGTCATTATGTGCCTTCCTGTCTTGGGTCTTGTTATCGTACTGGAGCGCCCCTTCATTGTTCTTTTACTCGGGTTGACTGAATCGGATGGCGTCTCCTTCTACAGGTGTAAGTTTAGCTGGTTGCTTTCATTTGCAGTGTTGTCCTGTTTTGTTGCCTTTGTAAGGATCATGATCACTAAAACTTAAATTACCAATGGTAGGATATTTCGACTGCTTCTAGGTCAGACCTCTTGAATGTTATTTCATCTTTTAGTTCTTCGTCAAGAAATGGGTGATTGAGAATGTATGATAAGCACGTCCATGTTTTAACTGCACATAAGGGAAATGTTAATCCTTCTGGGTAGTCTTTTTCACTCAAAAAGAACATTCGTTTCTCGGGATGTTAACTTGGAGATAAGTGACCTAGATCACATGAATGAAATAGTCAACGAAACGCAAGATTTGTATACACGGACTAATGGAAAATGGAAGTCTAAAGCCTATCTATGGCTCTGTGTAGAGCAGGAAGTAAATTCCAAAGCTTGAAAGTAGAAGGAAAGAAACTGCAAGTATCTAACTCCTTATTTCGAATTTGTTAATAATTTGAAGTCAGTGGACTAGAAAATAGAGAGTTTCAAAATGCTATTGCTGTTGCGAGGTTACCAAAAACAAAAAAAACCATCAAAATGTTAATTTACGATACACCAGGAAAAATCTCTGAATACGGACGTCCAATAGTGAAAATCGACCACAGAAACAAAATAAGCTAATGAAAAGCTGAGTTCAGGCTAAACAGTCAGGTGTAATGTTTGGGAAACCAACGAGGCAGAGTGGGAAAAAACTTCCCATGTGAAATCACCTTTTGTTTCAACATGGTGGAAGGCCTCCCCGGATTAAATAGATTTGGGGAGCCTCGGTGCCAAATACTTTTGTGCAAACCTCTGGTAATGCCAACGAACATCCCGTGACTTAGAGACTCCACGTTGCCAGGAAAGTGCAGGGAAGTATGTAGTGAATGCCTCAATTTTTTTACAGAAACAAAATAAAAAAATCCTTTGTATTCTCGCAATGCGAAATCTCTTTAGCAAGCTAGGAGAAGCTGTGGGTTTTTTTTTACCTCTCTCTCTCTCTCTCTCTCTCTCTCTCTCTCTCTCTCTCTCTCTCTCTCTCTCTCTCTCTCAATTCTTTCGTTTTGTATGATGAACAGTGAACAATTGTTGTATGATAAGTATAAATGTATGTACTAGTGTGTGTATATATATATATATATATATATATATATATATATATATATATATATATATATATATATGTATGTATGTAGGTGTATATAATATATATATATATGTATGTATGTATATATGTATGAATGAATGTATGTATGCGCACGCGCGCAAGAATACCCTCTTGTCATCGGAAGAGATGGTCTCAGATGATGGCATCTCACCGGTTTTCGTCCAGTATTTTGACAGCTTCATGACCTACCCTAAGGATGCTTAAACTGGTTTATGGGACGATGACGTGCCGGCATTTCTTGGTGGTTAGCCAACCATTTTCTGATAAGGTATAAGGCTAATCAACTCTCTCGTCGTACGATCAGCGGTACAGCACATCACTTAAAAATTGCGAATGCTCATAAAAATAATCGTGAAGGCATATAAAGAATAATCGGCATGTTATTGCATAAGTGTTTGCCAATATATTGTGACATTACAGGGATATTCGCAAGTTTAAAACGGTTTCAAAAGATATTAGGAAACGAATTAGATGTGAACTAAGCTCTACAATAAATGTCACTGGCTAGGGTTTCAGTTGTTCCTTTCAAATCATCGATGAATTGCAATGGAAATTGCACCTTTGTCAAAAACATGAATGATTCCTGATAGATTCTTGTCGGGATGTACACTCCAGTCTTCTGTTTTTTCCTATAACCTTAACTCATTTACTCCGTAGGGGGCTAGTGCCGTCAGTGCACCTCATGCGGTGGACTGTAGGCATTACTTAAGGTTCTTTGCAGCGTGCCTTCGGCCCCTAGCTGCAACCCCTTTCTTTCCTCTTACTGTACCTCCATTTATATTCTTTCTTTCATTTTACTTACCACCCACTTCTAAAAATGCTTCATAGTGCAACTGCGAGGTTTTCCTCCTTTTGCACCTCTTTAAACCTCTTACTCTCAATTTTCCGTCCAGCGCTGAATGACCTTTTAGGTCCCAGTGCTTGGGTTTCGGCCTAAATTGTATAAGAATACATTTGGGTGCATCACCCCTGCAGTACAGCACCTCTGCCTAAATTCACATGCGGCCCAGGTCTCCCACCTCCTCTGGCACCCCTCTAATAATATGCCAAGTCCTATTGAAGCGCATATAAAGGAAAGTATTCACAAACTTTCCAAAAAATAAAAGAAAAGTGTCGTAGACACATGGCAACAGCTTATCTCTTACATATAACTAGCAGGTTGAATATAATTTAACGACCATATGTGGAGAACGAATCTTTGGCCAATACTGGTTACTCGTATGGAGTGCTGACTAGGTCTACCAATAAGTCATTAGTTTCTACTGTATTTAACCTGCTGGATATGAGTTTGCGATAAATTACGTGCTGGAACGTTATGACATGTTTTACCGCAGTGTAGACACTCCCTTGCTGTTGCTTAGTCACTATTTCATGGCGTTCTGACTGAAGTTTTGTCTATTTCTGTAGCCCTTAAATCGTAAGGGAAGAGAAGAATCGTTTGTTAAATAAACCCATTAAATCTGAATTAGTTACATAGAAGCGATGCAAAAGATGAAGTGCGTCTGTCTAAAAGCAGAATTAGAAACATTAATAGCTGGGGGTATTATTAACGTAAACGTCGGAATGAAGAAGAATGAATAACAAAGCAGAGCGAAGACCTAACAAACTGATATTTATAATAACGTCAAGGTAACTATGAAACTATGCGACCTTTTCAAGTATCAAAGGTCAAGAGCATGACTGTCGTTCGAGTGAAATGATGTTATTAGGAAGTTGTCCAAGGAGGGAGGAAGGGAGGAAACAAATTGACAAGGTGCTTTCGTCTAGTCGACCCTTGCTCTATTTTGAGATCTTGTTTGCGTCTCGGCAAAAAAAAAAAAAAAAGATAAAAAATACGTCTCCAAAGACGCAGTGTCCTTAGTCAAGGGCGTATGTCTTATGCATTGGAACCACTTTCACTAGGTGTCTTCCCAGGGGGTATACGGGACCGCAATGTTTGCACCCTACCCGAGATGTTACTTAAGTACAGTGCCAAAACCTACTGAGCCTCTTCTCTTTTGGCACGATTGTGAGCATTCTGCATCTCTCTCTCTCTCTCTCTCTCTCTCTCTCTCTCTCTCTCTCTCTCTCTCTCTCTCGGGCTTTGTTGTGTTATTGAATTGGCCAGACTGTCTTGTGAATGCTCTCATGCACAGTACTTATTAGCCGGATTGTCAATTCCATGCACGACTAGCAGGATTCTGCAAATTTCTAACCTCTCTCTCTCTCTCTTTCAAGCTCCAGCTGAGTATCTCGGCCTCGAAAGAGTTACCTATAAATACTGTTTTTTTCAGATCTGAAGACGTATCTCAGTAGTAATTAGACATTTAATTTCAGTCCCGCTTTGATCTAAGAAGATTTCCAAACAGTAAACGTTTTTTTTTGCACAATCATTTGGAGCCTTTTCATAGTTATCAGGCCACTTTGAACGTGCATTGCTTACTCCTTTTTTTTGGCCATTACATTTCTTTACTCCTGATTTTCCGCAACATCTTTCACGGTTTTCTTTTTCTGCCTCTAAACGTGACGCCTAAACTCGTAAACTAAACGGTATTGCCGATGCCATTCCAACTTCAGTTAGCTGACTGGTGCCAAAAAAGATATTTCAGTTATCCAGTGGCGTAACTAGCGTTAGTGGCGCCCGGGGCGGACTCAGAAAGTGCAGCCCCATTCCCGTGCTAAAAAGCACTGAAGTGGCGAAAATTCAAGGCACATTTTAAGCGCACGACCCAGGAGGAGAAAGAAACCAGGTTGCCGATGTCCAAAATCACTTACTGTCCAACAGCAGAGTTGGTAAATCGATCTTCAGTGTTCCGGTCAGACGAAATATGCCAGAAAATATAGAATTATGCCAGAATAGACCTGTTCAAAAGATGCCAGAGTGCCGCCCCTGGGGACAGTGCCGACCGGGGAGGACCGCCCCCCCTTAATTACGCCACTGCAGTTATCGCTTAAAAATAAAGCCATTCGTCGTCAGTTCTGAAAATAGAGAAGGTATTTATTTTTATAAACCCTCTCTGCATATTCATTTCGTTGGGTGTGAAGCTTTGGTGTTTCTGCTTCATTGATGACCTTCAGATTTGAATCTTATTTTTCCTTGACTCATCATAATTTCGTTTTGTGGATCTAATTTATCCGGTTCCACAATTCTATTGACAAAAAATTTTAGTTTATGCTGTTCCATATTTTTTTTTATTTTAACTTAAAGATTAAGTGCCACGAGAATGACGGAATTGGTTTAGTTTATCTTACCTAAAGTACAGATTTTAATCTTCCAGAATTCGAACTTTATGTTAGACCACTTGTAGAATTTATCAGTCAGTAAAACAATCTGCTCATTTATATCAATTTTAATCTGCCTCTTAATAATGATCCGTCCTAAGCTTTCATATTTACACCTCCAGAGGTCACTTTCATCATTTTCTTCAGAACTTCATTTGTCAAATTAGGTGATAGAAATCATCAGATGGAAGAAGTACGATTTTATTTCCTTCTTAAACTGCAATTGTGTAATCACACCTGCTATTATGGGTACTAAAAGCCTCACTGTTTTTGCTATAGCTTTGAGAAATGAGAGAATGGTACAGAGACTGGACACAAAGGGAAATAAAAAAAAAAAAGATAATTTGAACATCTAAACTCAGTTTTTTTTACCGAGGCGCACTATAGCGCTCACTCGTAGGGGTGCCCTTTAGCTCGGAAAAGTTTCCTGCTAGCTGATTGGTTGCAAGTATTTTGTCCGAATAGCATCATTGTTTTCAAATAATTACCATGTAATGTGAATCGAAACTTATTTACTAACCTAAATTTCTCCCTCAGATATATGTTTGTCAATAAATAATGTTAACGAATAAAAGATTATAAAGTATTATGATGATAAGTCTAAATTTCATAACAACACCCGCCGAAGTCAACGACAGGAGCTTATTTTCGGATGCACGCTGCATAGTTTTTTTTACTTTTCACATATTTTAACACCAGTTGGGATAAATTACACTAAGCATAAGAAAAACATGTTATTAGAAACTTTCTTTGAATACCAGAACTACTAAAAACATGGAATTAATAAAACTCGCTATTGGTGAAAGCTTCCGGGGAGGTAAAGGAACAGCCTGTGGCGGCCTGGCGGGAAAACTATCCCAGCTGTGTCATTGCAGCATTTCCCTGATTGATGTCATTGCAGCTTTTTCCTGATTTATGTAAGTGTTGAAATCAGCGTTATGTTATTGAGATTACTTTAATGGCTATATCTGCAATTAAATAGTTTCTATGCTTCTTTTTGTAGGTGCACACTAATAAAAATACATTTCGCAGAAATTAACAACTTACTCTTTCATGGAAGTTACAGCAGACAATGCGAGATAAAACTTTTTATTTTCTTATTTTGCGTTCTGTTCAGGACACATACAAGGTTAACACGAGTTTCTGGGGGTATTTTGAGAAGTAAAAGAATATGTGACTGAGTAGAAAATGTACTATTACACATATACATTTTAAGGATTAGTAGGCTATAGGCGTCTACTGTCAAATACCGAGGCGGGGATGGAAGGGAGAGGGAAGGGTATCGCGTTGTAACTCGGTGAATTTATGAATTCGTTTAATTGTGATTTTTACGCAGTTTATGGATCACTACAGTATCCTCAAACCGAAAATAGTGCTATTAATAGAATCTATACCTTTACGACAAAATTAGCAAACCCTTTCTATACGGACTTACATCATAGGCCTACATACACCTAGCCTAACTTATATCAAGCATCCGCTACTGTTTATTGTTACTCCTTACCTTAAAGAGTTAAGCAGAATTTATTGCAATTGTCAAAAAATGGCGTAAGACACATAGACACAGGCTAGCCTAGTTTGAAATGTGTGCAAGAAATAAAGCCATAATAATGGAGGTGCATTATTATTACGTAAAAGAAAAAAATAGCCTCTTCATATTGATCATCATATTTATCACAAAAGGCTTCAGCACAAAAGCCTATAAAAGATGAAATGTATCTGAAAAGTTTTCTTGCCAATCAACATTTGCTGGCATGTGGATGTCATATGAATAACTAGGCCTACCTATCTAGGTAATTTTATCAATTTTATCCAAAGCCACAGGCTGTTCCTTTTACCTCCCCGGAAGTTTTCACCAATAGCGAGTTTTATTAATTTCATGTTTTTAGTAGATTCTGGTATTCAAAGAAAGTTTATAATAACATGCTTTTTTATGCTTAATGTAATTTATCCCAATTGGTGTTAAAATATATGAAAATAAAAAATTATGCATATGCATCCGAAAATAAGCTATATCGTTGACTTCGAATGGAATTATGAAATTTAGACTTAACATCACAATACTTTATAACTGGTTCAAAATTATTTATTGAATCAAACATATATCTGAGGGAGAAATTTAGTTAGAAATAAGTTTCGATTCAATTTAGGAGAGTAATTATTTGAAAACAATGATGCTATTCGGCAAAATACTTGCAACCAATCAGCTAGAAATAAACTTTTCGATGCTAAAAAGGCACCAGAGTCTGTCTTGACGTGCAAAGTTTTTAAAAAAGAGTTTAGTGCATTTGTCATTTGTTAAGAAGAGATTGTTTGAAATGATCAGTGCTTACTGGGAATAATCGAGAGCGAGAATCTGCAAATTGTATATATATAGATTCTATATATATATATAAGAGATATATATATATATATATAGTTATATATAATATTGTGAATGGAATAACGATATTACTACAAGAGGCCAAACAGGCACAGAACTGGTTCAGATAGCTAAAAACAAAACAAACTGGATTGAAAGTGAATTAATCGAGGAGTCATTTTTGCTAAATCATTTGCACTGGCTGTCAGATTTGCTGCAACGATTGAGAAATAATCATTAGATGATGCTCGATTTTTAAGAGTAGACAAATGAATGTCAAAGATTTTAGATAAGATTGGCGTTGTGCGGTTTGGCTGATGTTTGCAAATGATGCAGTACTTACTGGGAATAGTGGCGAGAATCTGCAAATTGTAGTAATCATTCTGGCGTTGTATGGACCAGAATTGTGGCTCATCTGAGTTATAGTAAGATTTTGGTAACTCATTTGGCATTGTATACACACTTTTAATTTTGGCCACGAATGGTGCTTTTGATTGAACGACCATTTCTGCTTTAAGTCACTGGCTGTCATTTTTTATGCGTGATTGAGATTGAGATTAATGAACTCTGATTCTTAATAAGACAAATAAATGTCAAAATACATTTGGCGTTGTAAGGACCAGAAGTTTAGCTTATTTGGCGTTGTATGGACCAGAACTTTTGCTCATCTGGCGCTGTATGGACCAGAACTTTAGCTCATCTAGCGTTATATGGACCAGAATTTTAATTCATTTGGTGTTGTATGGACCAGAACATTAGCTCATTTGGCGTTGTACGGACCAGAATTTTAGCTCATCTGGCGTTTTATGGACCAGAACATTAGCTCATTTGGCGTTGTATGCACCAGAATTTTAGCTCATCTGGCGTTGTATGGACCAGAAAATTAGCTCATTTGGTGTTGTATGGACCAGAATTTTAGCTCATCTGGCATTGTATGGACCAGAATTTTAACTCATTTGGCGTTGTATGGACCAGAATTTTAGCTCATCTGGCATTGTATGGACCAGAATTTTAACTCATCTGGCGTTGTATGGACCAGAATTTTAGCTCATCTGGCGTTGTATGGACCAGAATTTTAGCTTATTTGGCGTTGTATGGACCAGAATTTTAACTCATTTGGTGTTGTATGGACCAGAATTTGAGCTTATTTGGCGTTGTATGGACCAGAATTTTAGATTATGGAGGAAATTGGTCATGAAATATCTAGATTCTCCTGTCTTTTAATTTATCTTTGTTTCTGTTTAAATCACATCCATATCACAGGATACAACGCTTTGCGGGTTAATTTTTCCACACATTGATTTTGAGTGACCTTGCAGTTGGTTTGGCGGGGGACTGTATTTGAAGTGCCAAGGACCCCAACGTTTCAGGCAACTTTGTCTAATGTGAAAATGGTTTCCTGTTAAAGCAAAAGTTAATTAAATTTGGGGAAGGGTCAAAGACCTTTATAATAGTCTCAAAATAAGAAAAATTCTTAACAGTCTTTCATAATGCCAGTACCACCACGTAGACCAGTAGTTTAAAATGACCAAACTTCCTTTTTATTTTGTGATAACCTGTTGACCATGGTGGGTGGGGCTTGTGCAAGGAACAAACAAAGCCTGCTTCTTGCAACGCCCCCCGTTACTATTAGATATATCCTTGAAGGTATACCAGAGGCCTTTATAATATCATTATGACGACAGAGTATGCAATTTAATCTCCATTTGAAAAACATTCGCCAATCTGATTGGCAAATATCTTTCAACGCCAGTCCCTTGTGGTTTATTCCGTATTACCTTTTAGTTTTATCAGGGGCTCTTTATATTGTACTATCTGGTTTAATATCGATTAAGTTATAAATAAAAGGAACCTTGAGTTCTTTTTTAATTGAAAACGAGCCATAAATTGCTCCTATGATAGTGGTTGGAGTTTTAATGAATCAGGCGGTAATGGCATTAAGATAATTCAGTACTTTTACACAAATCGTGAAGACATTTTTGGGGAATGATGCATATTTCCATTCACTTTTATGTCCATACAGGACTAAGGAATATTAGCAATGTGGGTAACAGTACTGGCATGAAATCCATTACCCATTTTTCACAGTGACGTTTAACTGACAGTTAATTAAATCTGTCATTTGCTGTCATTCTTCTGCGTTTGGTGACACATTTGTCTGGGGCTTGATATAAACCGGTCTTCTTCCGCATTCTTGTGTTCTTAATATCATATTATTTTATTATTATTATTATTATTATTATTATTATTATATTATTATTTCAGTAGATGAAACCTGTTCACATGGAACAAGCACACAGGGCCCATGGACTTGAATTCTAAGCTTTCCAAATAATGTTGGTTTCAACCTGCCACCGCAGATCCCACACTGCAGCAGCAACTGATTATGATACAGAGCCAGTGATTTTTCATCGCCCTGGGGAAGGCGCGAACCCGCGACGTCCGAGTGGCAACCACGACACTAAACACTATACCAGCAGACCAGCTAAGTACAATTCATGTCGAACTGCAACTCACAAATCTTCAGAATGTATTGCTGATGCGTAATTCGCCTGTTAACTCGCAAAGCCACGATTTGGTTACGATGCAAATTTTTGGAACTGGCAGTCCACGGATGATTTCTGTGAACCTGCATTTGTTGACCTTGGTAGGGTGTGTTGGTTTTATTGGGAGAAGATTTTATGGTCCATTTCTTGCCTGTTTATTCACATAGTCGGGCGTCCTATGACGGAATGGGTGTTGATATCACTTTCAGTTGCTGGTTTTCATTTTCAAACTTTTTGTCTGAGATTGAGAACCCGATACTGTTTAGAAATTTAGGCCAAAGGACAAGCACCGGGACCTATGAGGTCATTCAGCGCTGGAAAGGAAATTGAGAGTAAGTAGGTTTTAAAGGTGAAGCAGGAGGAAAACCCTCACAACTGCACTATGCAATAATTGTTAGGAGAGGGTGGTTAGTAAGATGGAAGAAAGAGGATATGAATGGAGGTACAGCAAAAGGAATGAATGGGGTTGCAGCTAGGGGCCGAAGGGACGTTGTAAAGAACCTTTAGTAATGCCTACAGTGCACCCCGTGAGGTGCACTGACGGCCCTACCTCCTACGGGGTTGAGAATTGTGAGTTGTAAGCACTCCGTTTGCCAATAATTATTCGGTGTTAGGTCGCCTACTGTATTATCCTAGACATAAATAAAACATGAATTGATGTAACCTTCAAATATCTGGACTTTGTTCAACCCTAAGCTATTTTAAAATAAATCATTTTTAGATTAAATTTTCCTCAAGTGGATTTTGAGTCACTCTGATTTGTTAGGAGTTGCTAGTTGCTTGAATGGCCACAGAGATTAAAGTATCCTGATCTTTCTTTAGTACCTATCAAACTTTCCAGCTAAAACAAAGGTTAATCCAGCTTGGAGGATGACCTGAGACCCTTTCGTGGTCTTATAATACTAAATATCTATATTGTATATTGAAATGACTGATTTGCATTATCAATCAATAGCATTAGTCGCATTTATATTTCGCGCAATCCTGTATAATCATATACTTTTGCGTCATGTACATTATTATAGCAGCAAGGTTTAACAATGGGAAAGAACCATTGCGTTAGTAGAACACTGAAGCCAAAAAATTAATTTTTTTCCTCCATCTACTGAAGACAAGATGTAACTACTATTTCTGAGATAGACCCCATGATAGAACCTAAATGTACCTGTAGGTACTTTAGGAGAGACCAGGAATATAAGATTTAGGTCAAAGCCCAATCTCTGGGACCTATAAAATCATTCAGCGCTGAAAGGAAAATTGAGAGTAAGGGAAGTTTTACAGGTGTAACAAAAGGAAAACCTCGCAGTTGCACTATGGAATCAGTTGTTGGGAGATGGTGGAAAGTAAGATGGAAGAAAGAGAATGTGAACGGAGGTACAGTAAAAGGAATGAAAGGGATTGCAGCTAGGGGCCGAGGGGACGCTGCAAAGAACCTCAAGTAATGCCTGCAGTGCACCGCGTGAGGTGCACTGATGGCACTATTCCCCTGCGGGGTGTAGGTACTTTAGAAACCTTCTGATACTGTTATAATGATAGAGAATGTCATTTTCTCCTGTGATAAATTGATTGACAGTTACCTTTGAACGCCGTTTCCATGTCATATATTTTGTAGCCTTGAATGTTGGGCAGTTTCAAAGTACATTTCTAGTTTTATTTCGATTCAAGCTATGACAGAATGGAATGCTGAGTGTAAACCTGAATTCGTTTCACGTTTTTCCCTGGGAACATTTACTTCAGGTACCCCTATTATTAGTTTTATATTCTACCCTATAGATATCAGCCTGGCAGTTACTGTTTATTTGAATGGCCAAGGAGGATCAGGTACCATGAACTTTGTTTAATATTTGTCAAACTTTCAGATAAAATTAGAATTAGTCAGTCCCTGAGAATGAGTGGAGGCATTTAGGAATGTGTTTAGATAATGTCCATTTTTCTTGTGGTCTGATTTAAAACCACTCATATGTAAGTACGATAATATCGTCAGCCAGCCTACCCTACATTTTCTTTTTGTGCTACCCTATACCAGTGTCAAGGCTAGGAACTTGGAGCACCAACATTTTGGTAGTGTATAGTTACTGTTAGAACACGATTTAAGCTCAAGATAGTACTCAGGTTAATATACAAAGTTCTTTTTACAACGTTCTAAAGATTTGAAGAAACTGCTTATCTCCAATTCACACAGGTGAGATGAGACACTAAACCACTCTTTATGAGCTATTACTCATCAAATGATTTTTGCATAAATCTGTCTTTCATGGAGCCAATGACACTAAAGTAACCAGTACTTACTTTTATTTCATTCAGAAAGACCTTTAGAAATAGCCTAAATTTGCTGATAAATTTGATTATGATAGATGTTAAGCTTTTTAAGACTACTGAGCTCAGCTTCAGATATTAGATTATGATGCTATGAAAAATGAATTTCGAAATAAATTGTCCGGTCGGAGTGGAACGCTGGCCAACAGGATAGAGAGCTCTACCCACCCCACCAATGAAGAAATTGGAAACGAATATTATGAATACTGATGAATAATGAATAACTTTGAACGTCATTGGTTTGTAGCCCTTTTGTACCACCATGTATTTGGTGAATGTCTAAGGATCTTCAAACAATGCATATCCAGTTTGTTTCGCGTAAATACATGGCAAAAAAAAAAAGAATCTTAATTACACTTAACTAAGAATGAGTCAATAATGGGAATTCTCGCGAAGTCACAAGGTAATACTTTATGAAGCATTACATTCCAAATGCATTCATCGGAATACAGTTTTGGGCCACCCTGTATTAGTATACATTTTCTTTGATGCGCTTGTAGGGCGTATAAGGTTAATGAAATACCATTCATTTGATTTTCTGTTAAAGAGACCTAGGTGACTGGATTAAATCTTGGCCATGCAGGAAGACCAACACTCTTACCGGATGAAATATTAACTGATGCGTGGTTAGTCTTTTCATAATAACTGTAGGAACGATTTACCAAATAATCGAGAACTGAGAATTTCTTTCAATTACGATATTTTTTTTTTTTCGGCGACATCCTGTATTACCTGCAGTTGACAGGGTGCGTTTAGGTCTCGATATTAAACTGTTCATGCAGTCGTTTTCTTAGCTGATCACTTTCATTAACACAATACAAGTTTTAGTTATTGGTTGCCATTTTCAGATGTATTAGGTGACGTCGAGATTTGTGCCTAATGAGCCTTCGGTATGTTACCAGACTGTCAAAAAATATTTAATTTTGCTTGGTTCAAAGGTTATCTGCTATATCTAAATTATGAACGTAAATAAATTTCATATCCCTAAATTTTCGTCATTGCCTTGAACTGTTCGTTACTCCAACGTAGCACACAATGATATACTAATAAGATTAACGCTAAATAGATTTGTATTACCCTGTCTATATCGGCCTAGTAGTCTCAAGTACCGTGATGTTTGTAGAATGTCTGTCACAACTTTCAGCTACAATAAGAAGTGATCAGGCTTGAAGAATAACTGGCGACCTTTAGGATATTGTCTTGATGTGATGTTTTTTTCTAGTCTGATTAATGTAAGACAATAACATTAGATATCTATCCACCATTTTCTTTTGTGCTACTACTGTATACAAAAATTGTGAGTCTTGACAAGGGGAAGTGGCTTAAAAAGAATTCAAAGAGAGAGAGAGAGAGAACATAGGCAAGATGATAAATGTTCGTTGCAAATGACTGTCTTTTTATTTTTTTTTTTATTGTTTTACTGAAGTCTGTTACAATCAGCACCCCAGGAAATATTACTATAAATGAAAGGTAGCACATTAACCCTAATGACGCACACTTGATAAATCCCTCTCCGACTCTACTCCCCGTAGTATTGTCTAGCTTCACAGGTCTTCAGACAATGTATAAGGAAGTTCCAAACTCAGTCAAAATCTTTCATGCCACCCGCTTTGAGAATAAGTAGTTGGGCACTCTTAACAACTCCTCCATTCAACTGTGCCCATCTTAGTAGATTAACGTATCCGTGAGTCTTTTTGTGACTGCTAAGTTATCTTAACCACCGCCTCTAGATACCTTACTGTGTGAGGTAACCATAATAACAATGCTTGCAAACCTTGGTCTGTGCCAAAGCTTCTGTGCCCTTGCTTTCGTCATTCTCGCGTTTGAGTTCCCTTGATCGAGGGCATGTTTAATTATGTTTACTTTACTTACTCGAGTCTCTGTTTATTTTCTTCATCTATATATGTATGTATCGATATGTTTCGTCGCATAATCGGCGTTGTTTATTTTTCCTCGTAAGGGCATACTATTCTGGGAAAGCTTGCCATGCAGTCTCATGGATTTTTCGATTTTTCCCTAAGAAAGTATGTCCATAATGCATAATGAGAATAAAATATTATATTTTCGGTCTTTTCAGAGTTTCCAGAATCATTCAACTTCCCTCCTCTCAAGAATCGGGTCGGTTACCTCTTACAGGGTGAAGTTTATTGATAAACAAGCCTTGGTCTCTCCATCTTAAAAGATTTCAGGAGCTACCCTGCTTCAGGTCAGTTCATAGTTACTGTTGCTTCTATAGCCCGTGTGTCGCACAATGCTAAATTTTCACGTAGCACTCATGATGACATTAATTTCTTCGATATCCAATGTAAATGTACTTAATACACTAATATCACACTAAGGTCCTTTAATTTCTATCCGTAAGATAATTGTTTCAAGCATATTCTTCACTTCTCTTGTAGTGGAATCATCAAAAAGTGAATTGAAGCATTAGTTCATAAAAGATAGAAAATTTATTCCAACACTTGTGCCTAAGTGGACTGATGTGTTTTACAGTTTTTACTTGCAGGTCTTCTGTTACTCATAAATATTTAGTTTTCAGGTAATTAAAAAAATCTTATAATTCTAAGAACTCACAATTTTTTTTCTTGTTTTTTGCTTTTCAGAATTGGTTGTCCATTTGGATATAGCAGAGCAATTTTCACGTCGCCTTCCAACGTAAAAGGAAGGTAAGGTTTTCATAACTATTTATGGAGAATTTTTTCTACTCTGATTTTGATTAGCAATTATTATCATTATTATACGATTTCGTAATTTAACCACATCACTTCAAGTAATGAATCAATCACAAATTAGATGGCAAGTTGCTCAGCATATTTCATATATTAGTCTGATATTCAAGGTTTTTGACAAAAATCCACCACTGGGATTTTACTTTTTTTAATTTCAAGAATTATGGATCATTTGAGTAATGCTTTAAAATGTCTTGAAAAGAATAAAACTATTAAAAAATGCGCCGAAGTTTCTTCAGCGCAGTCGAGTTTTCTGTACAGCGCATAATCAAGGCCACCAAAAATAGATCTGTCTTTAGGTGTTCTCGGTAAAATGCTGTATGAGCCGAGGCCTATAAAACTCTTAGACGGCCGTGGTGGCCTGTGTTTTTGCGTTGCTAGAAGCACGATTATGGCTGACTTGAACCTTAAATAAAATAAAAACTACTGAGGCTAGAGGGACGCATTTTGCTATGTTTGATGACTGGAGGATGGATGGTCAACATACCAATTTGCAGCCCTCTAGCCTCAGTAGTTTTTAAGATCTGAGGGCAGACAGAAAAAGTGCGTACATAATAAAATACGGAGGGACAGACAAAGCCAGCACAATAGTTTTCCTTTACAGGAAACTAAATAAGAATGACTCCAACGATGTTGTACCAATGAACAGCTAAATTCTCAGATTTGATAGTTCGTTCCTTTGGCTATATATGTCTTTCTGTATCAGTGCTACAGAAATCTATAAGGTAGATTGTTCCATGAAATTAGAGACTATTCTCTACTCTCATGGAACAATCATGAAATAGTTTACTCTTTCCCGCGTTTATGACAGAGATAACGATACCGGACAAATGTTTTGAAAGGATTTCCGTGACAGAACGTGACCGCTTTTTCGAATTTTAAGTGAAATATCATAAGAGAAAACTGATCAAAAATCAAAAATATAAAAATGCACAACCGATACAAAGATGATCGTCTGATCAGCCATGCCAAGGAACACTTGGTCTGGTCAGTGCGTGAATGAGTGACCACCAATAGATGCCAGACACCGTCGATATACAGGCTCGGGATAATTGAACATAGGGAGAGCAACCTCACTCTGAAATTATCAGCTTAAAATAGGAAGGATAATACCGTCAGGAGCAGCAATTTCTAAATGCAAAAGCCTATATATACAGTGTATATATATATATATATATATATATATATATATATATATATATATATATATATGTATATATATATATATATATATAATCATAATTTTTATACATATATATATATATATACTGTATTTTTATATCTATATATGTTAAGATAATCATAATATTTTCACCTTATCTAAGAATTACTTTTTATATCATATATGTTAAATAATAAATATCGTTTAATTATTCCCAATTACTATATCTAAGAATAAACTAACGTTGGAGAGAAATAATATATATATATATTATATATTATTCCCAAGGTATGATATAAATAAGTATTAAACGAGATTTATATATATATATATATATATATATATATATATATATATATATATATATATATATATATATATATATATATATATACATATGCATGTATGTATGTATGTATGCGTATGTGTTTGGTGCACGTGAAATGAAACACTGGATTGTTATTTCTTTATTATTAAGACCTTGGCTTTGCCAATACAGACTTATCTTAAACATAGCGATAAATGCTCCCTTTTGTCTATGCATATATATATTTATATATATATACATATATATATATATATATATATATAGATGCATATATATATATATATATATATATATATATATATATATATATATATATATATATATATATTTGATTAGGGTTTGCTATTTAGAACTAGCAGTCACCCCTCAAAAGATTGATGACACTTCGATAATGTATACCAGAAGACTGCGATCGTATAATGCGATTAAAGAAAACTTCAATTCTTGTCCAGTTCCGAGAAATGCAATGTCATTTTTCTTGTCCAGGTTAGTTTTCTGAACAGGTCGACGAGTCTTCACAGCAATTTTCCAAGCCTTTATATATTTAATTAAAACTGATCTCGTTTAATATGGTAATGCTCACTTCATTAGTGCAAAGTTCAATTATTTTTTTCCCTGATTAGTTGTATGATTACACATTTCCTATCGTGCATATTTATGTATTTTTGGCACATTCTATTCATTGTTGCATTCACTATGATGTATTTCAGCTTTGAATTCTTTCTGTTTCACACATTATGCTGTTCAAATTATGCTTGATTGCAGGTTAATTGTTTTCGCCTTATCTTCTGTTTTGCACTGTGGAGACTGAAGTAATAAATGGGAAAAAGATTATATTATGCAGTTATCATCACCCATGGTTTATTGCACTTCAGCACATAATCCGGCAGCAAATTATTGAGATGTACGCTAGTATTCCACCAGCCCTGGTTTCTTTGCCATGCCCCTGGTAGGTAAGTTAGGTTAGGTTGGATTAAATTAATCACTCTAGAGTACTTTGGGTGTGGGAAACATAATGAGATTATCTTCAAGAAAATGCTATGGTTAGTTTTGAAGACATAGCGTCCCGCTTTTTTCAGGGAAAGGTCCTAGTACTCGGTTACATCTTGGGAAAAAGCAATCCGGCATAAGTAAACCTGCGCATGTATAGAGATATGAAGCTAGCTACAATATACATTATGACTGACAGCCAATACACCTGCAGACCAGAGTTGATTTCCTTTGTCGTTAAAACTGCTTTAAGCGCAGCTTTTCGTAGGTGGAGCAAACTTCTTTCAAGCTGCTACCAACGTCTTACCAGCTTCATCCAGCAGACTTCCATTATTTCAATGAAAGTGAGAACGGAGGCTCCCAGGAGGAGACCAAGTGTCCCGCCAATGTCGCAAAGAAGAGCAATGGCATCGTAGGCGATGTCCTCGGAGATTTCGTCAAAAGTTAAATCCTGTTGGAATTGAATAGAGATGGATTAGGTCTTGGTGCATAATATTTGTCTTGTAATTTAACTGTTATTAGTTATCAAAATATAATGCCTATCTCTGGAAAGAAAAAAGCGAATAGAATAATATTTGCAAAACACAGACAAAAATAGAAAAAAAAAATAGATGAATCAACCACCTATGGAGATACCTAAAAAGTAGGAGAAAAAGTTAGAAAAAGTAAGGCCATTGTACATGGTGCTTTTAAGAAGAATTGCAGTCTCTTTTGTATCGAGAATCAACATCCGTATCACTGCCAAGAATGGAATGAAAGTTCTCGCTCTAGTCCCTTGGTGGGACATCACGGCTGCTCAAACGGTGGAGCGGTTGCAACTTTGAAGATCATTTAGGAAACACTAACTCTAAAGGTAACAGGAGACATTCCAAAATTTTCTAATAACTTTTTGTTTTGCCCCATCTAGGTTATGGTAACTGTAAATATCAATATAGCTGTGTCTTTGGCCACAATGTCTGCGCTTTTCAGCAGGTTTCTTGGTATAGCAACAGCAGTTAGCTCCCGAAAATCTTTTGTATAGGAGGAAGAGAGGCACAAACGATTTTCCCCATTTCGTCTTGTTTGATCAGTCCACAGTTAGGTGCGGTCAGTGTTTCCAACTGTCGCAACAGTATTTGTCCCCATACATATTTACATGCTCTTCAAGATGTCCCTGAGTTGCTGGTATTGATTTCTACGGTTTTTGTATCCAATGCTGTTTCAAGTGCCTGTAATGCAAAGTTTGACCTGTTTGGCAGAAAACAGAAATTATAGAAATCAATAACAGGCTCTTAGGAGTCTCTTAAAGAGCATGCAAATATGTGCGGGGATAGATATTGTTGTGATAGTTGGAAACACTGACCGCATCTGACTGTGGATTAATCAGACATAACAATATTTGAAAAATCGTTTTGTGCTTCTCTTGCTCCCATACAAAAAGGTTTTCAGGAGCTAACTAATATTATGGCCAAAGACCCAGCTATACCGATATTTATAGCTGTCATTGCCAAGCCTAGATGGACTAAGGGAAAATACCATTAGGGTACAGTAGTGCTGTACTTGAATGCCATCCCTGGATGAACTGGAGATTAAATCAGATCACGAAGAACTGATTTAGAAACAAGTTTCATGCTGGCTGATTGAATACATTGTTTAAATGTGAATGAAGTATTGTGGATACTTTTATCATAGCTGTTACCCCACAAGCAGATAAAATAAATTTTTCCAAAAAGGCTTGAGACATCCTACATTCTGTTTGCCGAGCAGAATTTTTTTTCTTTGTCGTGGAATGCTGTTATGATATCAAACTAACTGAAGGCATAACAAGACTTTGGTTTGGGGCACATCTGATTTGTGTTCATCTGGAGATGATTGCAAAGCATTTGGGGAAGTTAATGAGTTCTCCTCTCTGTGACTGAATTTTGCAATGGTATTAAGTTTAGCAGATTGGTTTCCTGGTGGAATTTTTCCCGTTACCACAATGATCTCGTCCTTCTTCGTTTCCATAACTTTATCAACAATCAAGTGGAGTAACTGCACTGTTGTTGCCTCAAAGGAAACTTTACCAGTTTCTTTCAAACTGGCCTTCTAGTAATAATTTTTTATATAAATTTTGTATGTCTCTAGTTTTAGAAAAATGTAATTTTTCCATAATCATCAAAAGCAGGTAATTGACCATTTCATTCATCAACAGAGAGAACTTCTTATGCAGACTTTGTTCCAGATAATGTAACTGTCTTGCAGTCTGTAAGTCTGCTGTAAGACTTCCAACACTAAGAGAAGTAGGGATTGATTGATTATGCTTGAAGACGTCCCGTATGCCACGCTACCTATATCGACATGAGATGAATCGTCTGGAGAAGAGTGGGTAGTCATCCTTTGGTTCCTGATATTGCAGATGTGGTCAGTGGTCTCAGACTTTTGATGCAGATTTCCTCTGTGCTTTTACTGGAATACAGTAGGTAAATGCTCTCATCTCATCAACTTGGAGTTGCTGACCAGCAGTTTACAGCTTTATTGGTAGTTTGTTCTGTTTTCTTGTTAGTGTGCTATCTATGCTATCACCTTTACCTACGCTATCAGGATTTAGTAGCTTTAGGCAAATGCCCATAGGGTAAAGCATCTGTACATTTATTTTTGAATATATTGTCCCATAGCCAACATGACCATGCTACCAGTGAACAAACTTGCCTAAATGAATTTATGTGAGTGTGTGTGTGTGTGTGTCCTGCTGGTTAAGATAGCATTTGTCTCTGTTAATTTTCTGGCTATGGTCGACTTTTTAAGACTACCCTATGATTGAAGACTGATGGTTGTTCCTTTTGCTACCTTTTACCATGCACACGTGATAAAAACCCTTTACCTAGCCGGTTTGATCATCCAGTTCCAGTTAAGTATCGTTTGATGTGTATGGTATCCAGATAAATAAAGCCTCGTTCTACCTTGGTTCAAGTTTACTGCACCGATACAATTAGCCAGTTTAATTTTTTTTCTTCTTTTTTTGCGCGGAGGTAGGGATAGGGGTCCAAAATGGAATGGTTAATCGTCTAACAACTTCCTATTAGCCGACTATGAACCCCACTTAAAACTGAATAACGAGAAAATATCACCAGTTTGGCCTTGTGGTCCAAAATCAACTCTTCTGTAATTGATATCATAGCTGAAACAATAGTTTTAGTTACGTCACTCTCATGAGTCTAAATTTCCATTTCTAAGTGCTTGACAAAAATGTGCAGTGCTCCTAAATGTGGCTTTGAACATACTTTCTTATCCTCAGATCAGCTTGAGCCACCACTGTTTACTTGGTTATAGACTCCATCGAGATGAATTAATTGCCTTTAAAGTTTTGTGGCACAAAAAGGACTGAAGAGGGCAGAAACTTGAAGACGCAATTAATGTGCGCCAAAAAGTCAGCATAAGAAAAATGACCAGAGTTTTTAAACGAAGTTTGGTCATCCAGAGATGGGAGAAGAAAAATTGAAGCGTTTATAAATTTGGAAGGAAGAACAGAGGAATGTCTAAAAATGTTAGGTTACTGGCGTACCATAAATCAAAGAACGCATTGACTTCTGTAGCCTCGAAGCAAGAGTGTGCAAAGCAAGCGAAAAGCGCACTGTATGAATGAGGTATTTTTGCAGATCTATGTGCTACTCGAAGTTTTTTTTTTTTTTTTTTGTTACAGCATAAAAGCGGCAGTGAATAGTTTTTTTTTCTATTTTCCCAGGAGCTATTCTATTTGATATTTTGATATATATATATATATATATATATATATATATATATATATATATATATATATGTGTGTGTGTGTGTGTGTGTGTGTGTGTGTGTGTGTGCATTTATATATCAGTCATAAACATTAATATGTACAGTATATGATATGTAAGCAAAATGTAGCCTGCACGTAAAATAGGTATGCTTACAAGTGCAGTTATGAAAGCATATATTCGCATTTTACTTCTGGTTTTATTTAAAGCTTAGGTTTTCGGCCCCAACAATCTGGCTCATTAATTAGGTCATCATACCTGGAAGAACACTCGTAGTTTGGCCGTGGAGCCGTCAGTCACGGCCGCCTCTGCGTAAACGGAATAGATGTCTTCGTTACACTGCTTCATACACCCGCAGTTATGGTGTGACCAACCTCCAAAGAAGAGCAGTTCCTTCTCCCATTTCTCACCGTTCTTATATTGTTCAGAGGAGTTGCAGAAGGCGCCATCTGTGTCTGAAAGTATTAAATATTTGCTTTTCAGTGAAAGTTCTTGCATTACTTGTGTTATGTTGTAATGACATCTAAACAGATGGAGAACGAGTATGAAAATATCTGTTCAGCAGCCAACAGGAGACGTGCAGAAGAAAATCAGGCTTTGTTACCGAAGGGAAGACTCTCGAAAATGACAAAAGTAAAGCTGTATGCAGCCATGAGCTGAACCGTAGAAGAGTAGGCTAAATACAATTAGCAAGAAAAATTTTACATGCATAAGAAATGATGTGTCCTTGATATTTATGAATGACATCTCGTCCCCGATCAGTAGGTAAAAAAAAAAATAGAAACGGCAGGTAGCCATTGGCACAACCTGGAACAACATAAGAAACTTATTTTTAAACCTAAGTCACACAAATAAGCAGTGCAGATAATTAATAAAAGAAAAATAATGATCAATGGCATTTACAAACAACAGTTAACAAGTATTAAATGCGCCGAAGTTTCTCCGGCGCAATCGAGTTTTCTGTACAGCGTATAGGCTAATCAAGGCCACCTGAGATCTATCTTGCGGTGGTCTCGGTATAATGCTGTATGAGCCGCGGCCCATGAAACTTTAACCACGGCCCGGTGGTGGCCTATACCATATCGTTGCCAGGCGCACGGTTATGGCTAACTTTAATCTTAAATAAAACACAAACCATTGAGGCTACAGGGCTACTATTTGGCATGTAGGATGATTGGAGGGTGGATGACCAACATACCAATTTGCAGCCCCCTCGCCCCAGTAGTTTTTAAGATCTGAGGACAGACAGAAAAGTGCGGACGTATTGCCAAAGCCATCTCAATTGTTTTCTTTTACAGAAAACTAAAACCGCCCAAAAACTAATGTGAAAGAATATCAGTCTAGTAACTAGGAATGGGAAAGCGGTACGTGGAGAGCGTATATAGGCGGGAGGGGAGGTCAACTGCCCCCTCAAGACTCAAATTGCCCCCAAGACCCGAGTTGCTCCCCCCAAAGCCTCAACTTGGCCCCCTCATCCCCAAGGAGTAACAGCATGTTTTCTTTTTAAATGTGCAGTCATAAATATATAAAATTTCTCAGAAATATTATGTTTCTTGATCTTTGTCTGTCTGATAGCTACCAGTGATGATGAGATAAAACATATAGTAGTGGGAGTATATAATTTTTGCTGAAATACCTTACTCATGTGGCTTCAAAAACATAAAATAGCTCAAAAAAAAAAAAAAAAACAGCTGATTAGGCTTGCCTCGCTGGCCAAACCGCCTTCGCCCCCTCCCCCAACAAAAATCTGAAATGACGCCCCTGATATAACAAGGACTCAGAAAGTATGAGGAAGCAAAGAACAAAGTAGTCAATGCTTGGCACCAAATTCGGAAAGCGTTAAGCGTTAAAGCAGCGCTTGTGGAGTAATGGGCGAGGAACCAGGAGACGTGTTTTTTCGTGATATATCTCCTGACACATCATCACTTAAAGTGACGTGGATGTCTCACGTGACTCAATGTTTAGGTTAATAGTCGCTCTAATTTACGATGTAGACACAGGGGAATGTTTTAACATAATTAAGTTCTCAAACTTTATACTTTCTCATTTTTTGTGACAATTACTCTTCGTGTGGACTGCTCCAGGAACAAGAGCCCGTGCTAAATTAAAGCCAGCTAATCCTACGACGATAAAATTATTATTATTATTATTATTATTATTATTAAAAGATTGTTGCCGTTGTTGTTGTAATTACAATGGCGTTATTTTTGTCCTCTATTAGAGTTAGCCATTAAAATTATAATAGAAAACCAACTCAGAGAAAACGTAATTTTAACGGATTCTAACTTATTTCAGGAAAAGTTATTTTTAAGACACAGAACAGATTTCAGGCAATGAACCGTCCTTCACTTACCCTTCATATACGGCATGAGGCAATTTGTCTTGTTGTAGAGTGCCTTCAAGAAGCACATGGAGATACACTGCGATGAGGAGTAAGAGGCGTTTTTGACACAGGGCCAACGTTGCGTCGGAATTGTCTTAAACTGTAATAGGCGAAAACTAAAATTGAATGTGTGTGTGTGTATATATATATATATGTATATATATATATATATATATATATATATATATATATATATATATATATATATATATATATATATATATATATATATATATATATATATATATATATATATATATATATATATATATACCATATACATTTTCCTACTTTATTTAGAGGCACTGGTACATAAAGGTATATCCAACTGCTTTCTCAGCTGTCTTTTAAAAGTGAGGTTGCTAGCCTCACGCCTCTTTTTTTTTTTTTTTTTTTTTTACTCTAGCAGACTTTAAAGCGGTAATCTGGAGGGTAATACAAATTCATGAACAAGTCTCATTTGATAAAAGAAAAAAGCTACACAACTTATTTATGAGACAGGGTCCGTAAATCACAGGTATGTGGATGAAGATAAATAGTACAAAAAATCAGTACCCAAAACACAAAGCACAACTGTAATCTACAGTATTTAGGGACATTAAGTAAGCAAATACATTGCCAATTGTAGGTTCTAAACTATTATTATGAAGAATAAGCGACAGTTAGTTTAGGATAAATGAAAAGGCTGTCATATTTTTCATATATTTCATCTGGTATCAATTTAAATTTTGCTCTCATGGTTATATCCTATTCAATTTTTTTCCCTTAAAGCAACACACTTTTCCTTACTCTCTTTGGTGTCAAGATCTTTCTGTTCTTGACGAAATTGTCGGTGACATCGGTTGTTTCTTAATTATCATTATTACTATCATTATTCAGAAGGTAAAACCCCATTCATATGGAACAAGCCTGACCTGAAATTTAGGCTTCCAAAAAATATGACGTTCATTTGAAAGAAATTACAGAAGATAATAGGAAATACATAAAGAGGAGATCAGTTATTAGAAAAGAAAAAAGACAAGTTAATAAACTGATAGATAAATAGATAAAAAATCTATACAAGGTGAATTGTTGTAGGGTGGTAATGAACTGCTTCCTCGCTTGGACGTTTGAGGTTCTAATTGCACATCCTCAGTAGGGAGACTGTTCCACAGTCCAAAGATGTTAGGAATAATTCGGGTATTTCAGAAAGATTGTCGCCATTTCTCTGCCGTCTGTTATTTATGATTTTTATTTTTTGTTAATTTTGCTCTTCCTTTCTCGATTTTTCCATTTGATTCCTCGTCGGCAATGGTTTTAGTATCAGTCAAACTACGAGATGTGCCGTCTCTGTAGGGTGGTCAAAGTCCAGATAGCCACACTAGGCATTTTATTTCCTGAAACTACACTTACGGATCACTTTTTGGTCAAGGGCCCGTGCTGGCATAGGGCCAGCTTAATGTATGTCAACCAAACCCCATCGGCTATGCATTCTTATCTGCACTGAATGTGCTTGTAATAAGACAAAAATGCATGCTTTTTTCTGGCTGTTGCTAACCTGAGAGAGAGAGAGAGAGAGAGAGAGAGAGAGAGAGAGAGAGAGAGAGAGAGAGAGAGAGAGAGAGGATTTAAGCCAAAGGCCAAGCGCTAGGACCTATGAGGTCATTCAGCGCTGAAAGGGAAGTTGACTGTAAAAAGGTCTGAAAGGTGTAACAGGAGGAAAACCTCGCAGCTGCACTTGGAACTAATTTTTAGGAGAGGGTGGAAAGGAAGATGGATGAAAGAGAATATGACAGTAAAAGAAATGGAAGGGGTTGCAGCTAGGGGCCGAAAAGACGCTGCAAAAGACCATAAGTAATACCTACAGTGCATCATATGAGGTACACTGTCGGCACTACCCCCGTACGAGAGAGAGAGAGAGAGAGAGAGAGAGAGAGAGAGAGAGAGAGAGAGAGAGAGAAAGAAATGGCACGTACCTCCCTCACGGTTACTCTCACGGCCTTCTCCCACCCTTCCTCCAGAGTCGTACCATGTGTCCTGATGTCTATGATAGGATGGTCTCTCGGATCGTGGATCAGGATTTTGAATCCGCTGTCGTCTTTGTAGCGATCCGTCTCTGGGTCGTGAAGCTTCAGGTACAAATTGTTGAAGATGCCGGAAATGGACACAGCCTCGTCTGTCGTTGTTGGGGAGATGTAAAAAGGGGTAATTCTATACAAGAAAACCATTCGTGGACTTAGAGATATATAAGTATGCTCAAGTCTTCTTCTGCTGTTCGTATTATTTTTGTAATTCAGAGTGGCGGGGTATATGTGTGTACATACATACATACATACATTTTTACATATAAATACACATACATTTTATGTATATATATGTGTGTATATATACATACATATATATATATATATATATATATATATATATATATATATATATATATATATATATATATATATATATATATATATATATATATATATATATATATATATAATATGTAAAACCATACAACACCAGTTGCACGAGTAATGGTAACAACAATAATAACCTTAATATTAATGCTATTAATATTAACATCAACAGCAATCCTAACCTTAATATTCATCATAAAAATAATGCTTCAATATTGCGCTTGAGTAATCTGATGAAAAACTTACTGAGGCGGTATTGATAACAGACTCCCAGTACCGTGTAAATGGTAGACCAAGCTCCCATCTCTTCACACTTCCGGCCACGGGTGAAAAAGCACTGAGGAGCATAAAAGCGGGATAGTCTTAGCATAAACGCTTAGAATATCTTGGCCAAAAGGAACAATAGCTAACGTTTGTATAAAGAGGAATAATTTTTTTAACTGATTTTTATCGTTGCTATCACATAGGCCTACTGAAACCAAGGAGACTATCATAATGGTTACCAAGTCAAAAAAGACTATTTAACAAGTTATCATGACTAATTAGGCTATATCAAATGTATGCCATGGCAAGTAAATGTACTAGACATGTTTTCTATATGGTAAATAAGACTATAAAATGATTATCATAATGAATGGGAGTACCTAACACAGTTGGTATAAAAATCCTAATACGTCAGGTGAATCCTTTAACGATTGTAATTGACGAAAATACTGGTGTAATGAAAAAAACTTAAGTGGTTGCTAGAGCAATAATACCTATCAAAATTGGCGTATTTTAGCTAAAATTATTGAATCTAGTTACTGTTACTAGTCAGCAAACATGCAGGAATGCCTTGCTTCCTGAAGCAAACTCTTCTAAGAAGTGTGTGTGTGTATATATATATATATATATATATATATATATATATATATATATATATATATATATATATATATATATATATATATATATATATAACAACCTTTCTGCCTTTTATGGAATGAGGTTGCAAGCCATATGCCCTGCTCTATGAGTGTTTAAGGGGTTTATGTTCTGACGGCGTCTGGCTCTTCTGGGTAGTCGTCCATTTAAGTTCTGATCTGACCTCATGGTGATTTGTTGATTAATTTCACTAACTAAACGACCATTGTTGCAGGCTACGTAGACAACGAACATCATAATAGACTCCCGAAGTAATGATGTATAATCCTAATGTGTCAGTGACGCGATAATGAAGTACGTGGTGTGAGTTCTTCATTGAGATTTTACTGCTCTTGACTCCTTTTGCAGTCACGAACAAAGTATTATTACTATTGTACCATTTGCTTCTGTACACCTTTCATCTTTGTATTGCGTTCGTTGTGTGTGTGTGTGTGTGTGTGTGTGAGTGTGTTCTTGTGTATGTACTAATTCATGACTGGTTATGACTCTTCAACAGCATTTGACATTTGCATGGATATTTCAGCATTAACATATTTGGAATGCATGTTGCTTGTTATTTGCAGTTACAACAAAAACACGAAAGGTGACGTCAAGTCAGCAGGAATCTGTTTCATATAAGCACTCCCCGGAATCATGAAATTATCTAATGCTTTATTATATTGGCTAGAGAGAAAATGGAAGGGCTATATTCACTTGCTTAATGACAACGACGAGGGCGTAGCCAGTGTTTCCCACATCATTCCTTCCCCCCCACCTGCAACCCCTAATGAAATCATGCTAATGGTACTCTTCCCATTTGTTGAAAGACAGCCTAGACCTCCTGGTATGGGGTAGGTTGGGTGGCTGGAGGTTTATGTACGGGCTGGAATATGGGAGGGGTCAGATGTTTTCATTACGCCATTACATATCAGTGTGGTAGGTATATGGGGTGGGATGCCACGCGAATTTATTGCTTGGTATGTTGACCTCTGGAAAAGCTGTTCTTTTTCCATGAGATTACTCGTCATTGAAAGCTAAATTAGTACAATAGTCAATTCCCTGAAGGAAAGATTATAACCTTTTCCTTTATTCACTTTTTGAATTCATACATTTTTGAGGCATTATCACTGCATATATATATATATATATATATATATATATATATATATATATATATATATATATATATATATATATATATATATATATATATATATATATACATTTTTAGAAGGCCATTTATTCTGGATTATTTTACCACTGATCGTTGCAAAACGTGAAATTTTGTTTTGGATATGCACTACATTTTAAACAAGGTTTACTTATGTTCAAAGATGAGGGACTTCTAGTGACGTAATTCTTTTTAGCTGGTCACAGAAGTAAAGAACGTCTTATGCACCTGGTAAATCGTTCAGAATATACCAAGAATACAGAGTTTATTCGTACGTCATGAATTTTTTCCAGCTTCCAATTATTTAAGTTGGTCTAAATTATCAGTCTTCGGAATGTTGTTCTCAGACTTGAGGTACTTCATCTTTTATTTTTCCTTCAGTAAATAAATCAAAAGCAATTATATCTGATTTATAAAACTTCCTTTGCTTTTTCTTCCGTCCTCTTTCTCTTCGCTGCACGGACCGTAGTTTTTGTAACGCCAGTTTATATGTTAGTCAATCTGTTCATCTTTCTGGCGAAGATGTCATTGTAATTTTTTTATAGGTACTATTTTGGCCGTTATGCTTCCTCCTCCTAGGTAGTCCCGAAGCAGAAGTGTTTTATATTGTATAGTCAGTGACAATTTCTTCTTCGCTTCTTCCAGGCTTTGGATTTCTCTTATCCAAATCATTCCCCACAGTTAAGGAACTTCGAGTTTACTATGCTTGCCTAGTAAAAAAAAAAAAAAGGGCCTCAAATAAGTGAACTAGCGAACTGATTTTCTTTTGTTCTAAAATTGAAAAATTTACCATAATGTAATCATCTTAGCTTTCCACAAAAATAAGACCCTATCAGCCAGGTGATTGTTGCAAAGCTTTGACAGTTCAAGTTAGACTGCTGCGTTTAGCCAGTCACATAGCTTTGGAACTTCTGGACAAAGAGCTACTTTAGGATATCAAAAAAGTGCGAGATTTGTAATCAAGTGACTAAAATTCGGCTGTCAGTAAGCTAAGACATTGCCAGCTAGTAGACTACATGTAGTTAGTCACAAAGCTAAGCCACTTCCAACCATTTCATCCAAAGATCTCATGTGTGCGTGTGTGTATGTGTGTGTGTGTGTGGGTGTGTATCCTCTTGCATCAGTTAAAGTATACCTTAGTTTAACCAGACCACTGAGCTGATTAACAGCTCTCCTAGGGCTGGCCCGAAGGATTAGACTTATTTTACGTGCCTAAGAACCAGTTGGTTACTTAGCAACCGGACCTACAGCTTATTGTGGAATCCGAACCACATTATAGCGAGAAATGAATTTCTATCACCAGAAATAAATTCCTCTAACTCTTCATCAGCCGGCCGGAGACTCGAACTCGGGCCTAGCGAGTGCTAGTCCACAGCTCTTCCGATTCGCCCAACGAAGAGCTAGAACAACAACTGTTCAGTATTCCAAAGTAGTACCGTTATTATACACCGTATTTGTAGTTCAATTACTGAGCTTATCAGTGATCTTTTCGTGCCAACGTAGTTTAAAACCTTTATTGACTAAGATGTGAAATGATAAATGGTATGACAGTTCAACTGTCACATGAAGATCATTATCTATCTGTTGCAGTGCCTTAGCAAGCGATACCTGTTAAGATATCGTTAAAGGGTATCAAATTACTTTCTTTCCTTCGTATGTGTAAAACAAGCTGCTTCTGCTATTACTCCTCACATTTTCATTCTCAAGTTAGTCCTTAACTTTTTAATCTTCATTATCAGCTTCATCGCATTCATGAATTTGCCATTCAGATTGTTCATATCCTTAGAACTGTAAAAGTCGTTATTTTTCGTGTCATAAACTTTCGACATGAAAGATATTTTTTAGACTTTTATATTTTCTTTACTGCTATGCAGAGCCAAATTTGTAGCTTCATGGCAGAAATCAGAGAAAACCGCTTTTAAATCGTTTTGTTAAAATTTTGTTTTATTAATTCATTGTGCCAAACAGTTTGCACTTCTCAATTATTACTATATATCCCTAACAATCATCTCTCTCTCTCTCTCTCTCTCTCTCTCTCTCTCTCTATATATATATATATATATATATATATATATATATATATATATATATATATATATATATATATATATATATATATATATATAAAAATATATATATATATATATATATAATATAAATATATATATATATATAATATATAATATTTATATATATATATTATATATATACATATATATATATATATGTATATATTTATATATTATATATATATATATATATATATATATATATATATATATATATATATATAAATAAGTGGGTATGTTCAGACATATAAATACAGGAAGAAACTTAACTTGACGCAAGGTCTTTCATTCGCAATCTCTTGAAGCCTAGAATATCCACATTTTGGAAAGAGATCGAATAGAAAAAGAAATAGATGTATGTCGGAGAAAGTGCTTTCAGCCCACATAAATGTCTTCAAGTCATTAACAAGCAAGCATGCAAAGTAATCTGCCGAGAAACATCAGTTGCAGATGACTAGTTATCAAGATAAGAAAAAGTACTACGAAAAAATATAAAAAAACTGATAGTATCAGTTAGGTACAAACAGGCGACAATTCATCTCCATTGTATGTATTTACAGAGAACTTGTAAAACACACCACGTCATTTATGCTTCAGTTCCTTTTACGTTTAACTGATAGTATCTATTATTTCCATTTTGCTGTAATTATTCATGCGACCGTTTGCTATTTGTAGACACCCGAAACTGAATGACTCACGGTTATATTTCTGTTTACAGTTCATTCTTCGTGGGGACTTCTTTGTTTGGAATTTCTCTTTTTCTCATTAGTTTTCATTTGCTCAATTTCAGGATTTCACAGTCCTTGGACAAGCTGAGTCTAATGGACGATGTCTTCATGAAAGTTTAATTAAATGTCATTCGTACCCCTGCAGAATGTTGAATGGTGAAACTTACCCCTCGCTAGTTATTATTATTCAAGCTAATTAGTAATACATGGCACTGAATTCACGTCGATTATTGAGTATTACGGTTACGAAGTTTAGTAACTGCAGTGTCATCAGGTTTTTAGTTTTCTGAAAAGAAAACCATCGTGCCGGCTTTGTCTGTCCATCCGCACTTTTTTCTGTCCGCATTTTTTCTGTCCGCCCTCAGATCTTAAAAACTACTGAGGCTAGAGGGCTGCAAATTGGTATGTTGATCATCCACCCTCAGATCATCAAACACACCAAATTGCAGCCCTCTAGCCTTAGTAGTTTTTATTTGATTTAAGGTTAAAGTTAGCCATAATCGTGCTTCTGGCAACGGTACAGAATAGGCCACCACCGGGCCATGGTTAAAGTTTCATGTGCCGCGGCTCATGATATCGAGACCACCGAAAGATAGATATGTTTTCGGTCGCCTTGATTATACGCTGTAGCGGCTGTACAGAAAACTCGATTGAGCCGAAGAAACTTCGGCGCATTTTTTACTTATTTTTAATTCGTTCGTATTATCAAATACTGACGGACAGGGAAAGGGCTTTATACTCGCACTAGGCAATTAAAGTGTTTCGGAATTTTGTGAATTTCAGAACAAAACTCAGTTATCACGCGCGCTCCACCTCAATATCGTGATCCCAAGGCCTCGCAACAATGAATACATTCTTCCGTCATTTTTCTTACAACCGTCACAATTTAAAATGACTCATCTCCTCGCGTAAGAGAAACTGAAATTTAAATCATTCATCGCCAATTTGTGAGCGTTGGAGCATTTTGAAGCTATGTAAGAGCTGTACTGAGTTAATACAGCACCAAACAGGTGTTATTATTATTATTATTATTATTATTATTATTATTATTATCTCAAATTATTATCTCAAAGGAAGCAAACCAAGTCTTTGTGGGGGGGGGGAGACATCAGTGTCTTGAGGGGGGCAAGTGCCGCCCTGAGCACCCCCCACCCAAATGACGCCCCTGCTTACGTAAAACCAAGCAACCCATTTAATAACACATACGAGCAAATGCACAAACAAACAAATACGTAGGTACTTATACATCCCCTATTCAACCCTACACTGATGCTCATCAGTTCTCACAATTTCGAAATAATACAAATACAGCTTTAGGCTTTCTGAAAAAAATTCCTAATGCATTTACTACGTTTTAGTTTTCTGTAAAAGAAAACTATTGAGATGGCTATTTATCTGTCCGTCCGCGCTTTTTCTGTCCGCCTCCACATCTTAAAAGCTACTGAGGCTGGGGGCTGCAAATTGGTATGTTGATCACCCACCCTCCAATCATCAAACATACCAAATTGCAGCCCTCTATCCTCAGCAGTTTTTATTTTGTTTAAGGTTAAAATTGGCCATGATCGTGCGTCTGGCACCTCTTTGAACAACACAGGCCACCACTGGGCCATGTCTGAGAGTTTCATACAGCATTATACGCTGTACAGAAAATTCGTATGCGCCGAAGAAACTTCGGCGCATTTTTTACTTGCTTGTAGCGCATAAACTTGCACGTTCTGCTGTTCATTTGGTAAATGAGGGTCATAAAACCATAGCGAGATTTGTGGGCAAAATCGAAATTCATTGCCAATGGTGGGGTTATTAAATTACTCTTATGTATTTCGGTTCCACACACACCTCTGAGGTCGGTCTGAGCAGCGTCTTATTTGAAAGCAGTTTACATATATGTATA
>NC_089794.1:43987081-43989581 GCF_040412425.1 Macrobrachium rosenbergii
ATGTCCAGTTTTCAAGAACGACCAAAACGAAAACATTAACATCATTTTCTCTGTACCTCACTGATCATCAGATCTCGATCATGTTTGATGAGTGTCCAGATCTGTTCGGCATCGTGTCCCAGTGTCCCAATGAGATGGGGGATGTCCCACGACTTGATGACTGACTGGTTGGTCTCCTTCAGTCTGCTTGCGAGCTCCTCTCGAAGTTCGTTCAGCGAGGTCATGTTGAACTGGTTCTTGTTGCAGAACGTCAACACAGGGAACTGCGGGCATAGTAAAGTACGTTCAAATTATAGTGCTTATAGTGATACGCCCAACTTTAGTATCTTGATTTAATTCAATAAACCTTCTTAGAATAGAATAGAATATAGAATTTAGGTCAAAGGCCAAGCACTGTGACCTATGAGGTCATTCAGCGCTGGAACGGAAACTGACAGAAAGAAGGTTTGAAAGGTATAACAGGAGGAAAACCTCGCAGTTGCACAATGAAACAGTTGTTAAAGGAGGTGGAAAGTCAGATGGAAGAAAGAGTGTATGAAAGGAGGTACAGTAAAAGGGGATAAAAGAGGTTTCAGCTAGGGGTCGAAGAGACACTGCAAAGACCCTTAAGGAATGCCTACAGTGCACCAAATGAGGTGCACTGACGGCACTAACCCCCTAAGGGGAATAAACCTTATTGATGATAAACATAGAGTTTTTTACAAATGAATGTTGGAATAGACTTGCTGTTCTAAAATCATATCTGAAGACGTGCAGACAAGTAATAAGGACTGGTTTAACATCAGGAATGTATATCAGTGTGCTGAAAAAGAATTATCCATATCCCTGTATACTTCTTTACAGGGATATGGGGTAACTCTATGGATTTATCCATACTTGAGAATATGTCTCACACACATGTGTGCATATATACATAGAAATACAGCCATATATGTAGGATTTCTGACTTCATTCTGAATAAACGGGGAGTAGTACTTTTGAGTCCATCTCTTCTATGAAAAAGGCGTATGGTAATGATATATATGTATATATATGTATGTATATATATATATATATATATATATATTTATATATATATATATATATATATATATATATATATATATATATATATATATATATATATATTATATATATATATATTATATATATATTTATATATATATATATATATATATATTTATATTATATATATATATATATATATATATATATATATATATATATATATATATATATATATAATCTACTTTAGTTTTTACACGCTCTTCTCATAAGTAAGAGGACCGGGGTTTTTATCCAAGGGAAGGACGGTCAATGCGGTTACCCACCAGTAAATCTGAGTGTGGCCCTGTTAACCCAATCTGTAAGCCACCTAACAGTTAATCGACCATGAGGGTTTGCAGCCAGGTAGAAAATGGTACGAGACTGGCAACCTCATCCCAAGTACCTTGCTCAAAACCGGAAGACGAACACTGTATAGAGTTACGCCCATATGAGAAGAACCATACGGTAAATTGAGCGTGTTAAAAAAAAAGAAGTAAAAAATGCGCCGATGCTGCATGAAACTTTCAGCCACGGCCCATGAAACTCTTAGCCGCGGCCCATGAAACTCAGCCACGGTCTGGTGGTGGCCTTTGTCGTTGGTACCTATAGCGGTGCCAGAAGTACGATTATGGCTAATTTTAACCTTGAATTATAAACTACTGAGGCTAGAGGGCTGCAATTTGATATGCTTGATGATTGGAGGGCTGATGATCAACACACCAATTTGCAGCCCTCTAGCCTCAGTAATTTTTAAGATCTGAGGGCGGACAGAAAAAGGTGAGGACGGACGGACAAAACAATCTCAATGGTTTTCTTTTACAGAAAACTAAAAGCAAGATGGACATTCTCAGTATTGATGCGAGAACAAACTGACCACAATAGAAGCTTGCAGGACACTTATGAGTGGCTGTCAGAGTAGTCATGGCAATGTCTACTGGAGATCAGTGACGCAGGATGAGATTTGTGCCCAGTTCTTTGGGCACGAATACGAGACTTGAAGCAAGAAATCTAAACCCCACAGCTCTCCCTAAAACATTTCAAGCAAAAGGAGTTTGGTGGCAGGTGCTGATCCCTTTGTTTTGGGATTCTGAGGGTGTATCATAACACACCAACTGAAAAGGTCAAACCAGTAAGGACGAGTATTGCACATCAGAACTGTGACAGCTGAAAAAAGAAGTCAAAATTAAGTTCAGAGGTAAGTTGTGAGGCCGCTGTTGCTCTCTGGCAATGCTCCTGTCCACAGAGAGCAAGCCGGTGACAGTGACTGAAGCATCCAACTGTAGCTCTGAATTGTAGGCTAACGCACATTCTTCAAACGACCTGGCACCGCAAGACTTCACCTGTTTTATAAACTCAGATCACGCCTGGGAGGTAGGATGCAATGTTCTTTGGAAGGTCATTGACTCAAGAACACTGAAGTTTTGAGAGGTTAATATGAAACTTTATACAGCGA
>NC_089794.1:43994581-44004581 GCF_040412425.1 Macrobrachium rosenbergii
GTGATGATTTATTCAAAGTTTTTTTTAATATATTGTCATAAAAACTAAAATGGAAATTTTGTGAAGAAGTCCCGCTTCTTTCGCAAAATTGAATATTCTATTTGACTTACTAGTATTTTCTCTCTGAAAACTCTGTAAGGCAGATCATTTCACTGCTCATCACAGCCAGCATTCAGAGAGGAAACGTGTTCTTAAAGTTTTAAGTCTGGGACACTTGATCGACAATGGCCCAAACAACAGGGACAAGCTGCCATCACAAAATGGCTGGGTATGCCACCCATCAAAAACCTGTGTCATACATTTGTCCAGTTCTCAAATGTTACAGGCCAGTTTCACATTTCCTTGGTTACTCTGCCTCCATAGGAAAGCCATCCAGTAGTTTCCAGCATCCAGTCAAAGTCCCTCTTGAAAGCTTTCATATCTCCCCCGGTTGTTACCTAAATAAAAAGAAGCAGTGATATAATAATGCTTATCAGCATAAGCTCCACAAATGTGTTTTTCATCGGCGCCAACGCCAGCGTTGGAACGTTTATTCCTGAAGCCACAGTGGACTGAAACAAGGTATTTGTTATGCTATAAAAAGCACAATAACCAACCATAGACTATTTTTCTAACTTTCTATTTAATGCAGTGGGTCGATAGTTAGTCGTTGATAAACCCGTCTTTTCCTCATGTAACATAAAGCAGAGTCCATGTTAACTCACAGATAAAAGGAAAGATGTTTTCCTTCAAAATACAGTTTATGATGCTAAGACTGAACAATTTAGAACCTTGTAGAGCTTTTCTGATCATGACATATGTAATGTCATTAAAGATTAGAGCACAGTCTGTCACTTTCTAACGGTGAATCAAACTGTCTAATTGAAAGAGCCATATGATATGAGTCTCCCCCCATGTGCCATGAAATCAGTGACATTCTTCTTATCTCAAATACTTAGATAAGGGACACTGTCGATTTTCTGCACCAGTGCTTTGTATGGAATATACTAACCTGGTATTTTCCTATCACGGAAAAAGAAGTTTTGAGTCTATTGGAGTTGGGAGTATTGACCTACTTTTCTTCCAAGATCTCTGCACATCTGAGCTCTTGCTCTATGAGATTGTGTTTTTTAGTGATAGCAGTAATGCCTCCTTTGAAGTGTCATTGTTGTTCTCATTACTCTGTGTACAGTATGGTACAAAAGGTTCCTCAGTGAAGCAGGCCGGAGTGCAAGTTTTTGTTGTTTTTATAGTTGAAAAAGGCCAGTTACACCTACAATAGCGTTTAGCAGCAATATAGTAAGTCCTGTCAGCGAAACATCTCAGCAATATCTAAGGCACTTTCTTCTGTAATATATATTTCACTTAGCCTCTTTTTATGTTCCAATTAGGTAGTCTATGGACAGGAGGAATTTGAGCAACACTGATAATAACTGCAGAATATTCACTAACTGCCAAGTAAAATCAATTAACAAATTCTCTATATATGCTGATGAATCACTTGCCAATAGGTTACTTGTTTCTACATGGAAATGGTTGGTTTTTGAGTATTCAGTGTCCCGACAATTAGGGATACTGGATGTTCCCCACCAAAGTTAGCATATTTAGGAACATTCTCACATTATCAAATACCCTGCACTCCTTTGACAAGATTCGTTCACATGGCTATATTTTATGTAATGATATTGTCAGGTGGGATAAAATTTCACAAGGCTTTACTCTGATCTTCTTCTAAGGTGCTGATAATGTCTCCGGGAACTTCTGTGGACCAAAAGTTAGTATAAATACTGGCTGTGACTAGAGTATTCCATTATCCTTTTTCATTATTTTCTCTACTTATTCCATTCGCTTTCTTCATTATTCTCTCTGCTTACTCCATTTTCCTTCATTATTCTCTTTTTTTTTATCTTTAAACTATTGTACCAATTTTTCCTCTGAGAAACTCAGATTCTTCAGAGATACGACACCTCTATTGCGACTGGAAGTTTTTATGAAATTCAGAGCTAGGTTCAGTATCGTTTTTTGTCTTCATACCTTTCAGTTTATTACTTTGAGCTGGTGTCTGTACCTTTTCCAACATATTTCCTTTGTCTGATAAGGAAGATTTCGACTCTTGGACCAGATGCCTTATTACCTCTCCACTTACTTCAAACATACCGTATTCTTCAACACAACTAGCCTCGAGTTTCAACGCTAGGAATTTATTGTAGAATCCACATTAAATGCACATATTATTGTTTCTGTCCTCTTCTGGCTTTTAACTTCTCATTTCTAAGTTTTCCTCCTTTGTCCATACCTTGACCAACCTGGTTGTAGAGGGGATCCACAGGCCATCGTTGCTGGCAAAAAGATCCTATGCCATGTCAGCCTTTTCTGTCTGTGGTAATCAACTGTGCTTAGTATATGTCATGGTTCTATTACTGAACTGTCCATAAGATGGCAATAACATTACAAGAATGGTACAGCTTGAAGGGAATCAGAGCATTTCAAGATTATAACCATTCCCACTCCAGTTGCTATTCTGGTGAGCAAACATCACGAAATGCCAAGTCCTACCCCAGAAATGGCCGACCAATGGAATCCATAAGCCAGATATAATTGATATTCCTGGTCTTGAGATGTAAATATAATTGGTCATATTGACAGATGGCTGACGATCCCAGAAATTGCCGACCAATGGAATCCATAAGCCAGATATAATTGATATTCCTGGTCTTGAGACGTAAATATAATTGGTCATATTGACAGATGGCTGACGATCCCAATACAGCCCATCTAGTCCCGGCTATAATACTTTGCCGTAATTACCAGACCAGAAAATTTCGATTAAAGTAGAAAGACACGCCGTGTTGACAAAAAAGCAAATTTGTGAGTACTATTTATACTTGACTACGGAACTAATTCCACTTTTAATGTTCCCGTCCCAAACTCATAAAAAGCAGCTCTTCATACATTATCACAATCAATTTCTTGTAATGAAGAAGCTTTCCAAGAACATTACCATTTACAGGATCATATAATTATAGTTACAATCAAAGACACCATTTAAGTTTATGAGTTTTTACATAAGTGATAAATTGTTTCATTTAATAAAACAAGTCTATTGATTTTATGTGGAATCTGAGCCACGTCCCACAAATGTAGATTACGCAGAAGCGCCATATTCATAAATCTCGTCCAGGAGTCGCAGCTGTAGGTGCCTACCTGTTCAATAGAGAGCTACATTCTTGGATTCTGAATCTATTATTTTATTATTTTGATTCAAAACGAGCAAAAATTTAGGAGACAAATTTTTCGCAAGTGGCTTAAGAGAAAACACTCTTCGCAAGTAAATGAAAATAAATCAGCAATCAAATATATTCATGCACAAAGGGCAGTCAATGTAAGTTAATAAAAATTAATATATTTGGTGTATAAACCGTTGAAGTAGCTTTACAAGCTTTACAATGTCTCTTGAACTTATGAGCGTTTTCATGGATGATATAGTCAGCTTTACCTGTGCGGAAACTGAACACTTCCCGAATTAGACAGAGGGTCTGAATGGCACCCTATCATGGATGCTGATACTTTACACGTGATAGGTCACACTACAACCTGTTTCTTAAGAGCTGACGGTAAATATCCACAGCCGACATCATCGAAGCTTCTATCTGGCTACTGACTGGACTAGGCATTGAATTGTAACGTCTAGGTGGGTCGTTAACAGAATGATTTTCAGTCAATCACGATTAGTGTCAGTGACATCGGATGCGATTATTTCCTGTCAGATCCAACGAGCAGACTACAGCATAATTGTCGGAGTACAGTAACAGTGGCAGTAATGGATATTCGCTGTTGATGGTCAAATAGAACAGATGTCTTACATTGAACATTAAAGACCCAGCTATTTTTGGAATGAAAGAATGATTGTTATTCTAAATTCGAAGGTCATAACAAATGTAATAGAAGTTTTCAAATAGACAATCTTTTCGAGAAAAAGAAAGGAGATTAAAATAATGGCAAAAAATAGGAAAGACAGATAGACCATGAGGAATATATACAGTAAATGGTGTTTTGAACGTGGAACCTATATCAGTACACTCACAGATGAACACATTCTGGAGTTATTTAACAGCTTTCATCAAATCATTGGTAATTGCCGTTTAATTAACGGATGCTAGATAATTCGGAGTATTTAATAACTGTCTTAGTCACTGTCGAACTTCTCAGTCCCAGGGGTCCTTTATTCCTCCCACCGTTGGACTGTCGAACATTGCTACCATAAAACAATTTTCCTTGTTTTAATAATTTACTTACATTTTTATCTATTTATCTATTTGTTTTTTGTTATTTCTTTATTTTCTAATAAACGATCTCTTCTTTCTGTATTCCTATTACCTTCTCCTACTTCTTTCAAATGAACACCATATTCTTTGGAAGCTGGAATTTCAAGTTAATGGCCCCTGTGAGCTTGTTCCATATGAATAGGGTTTATGTTCTCAATAATAATAATAATAATAATAATAATAATAATAATAATAATAATAATAATAATAATAATAATAATAATAATAATAATAATATACGTATAAGTACATTTTTTAATAAGGCATTTTTGACGTCCAGCTTTTACCTTCGAGACCTGAGACTTCATACCATAATCAGTTATTCCTTCTATTTTTCAAATGTCTAACATCCTTCAGGATATGAGAGAGGAAAGTTATTTTTCATTTATAAAATCAAAATTATAGCTTTAAACATTTTTATGGATAATTTCAGTCTTAGAATTGATGGTTTAATTCCTCAAAAATTCTGGATATGTTAGAAATGTTTCGTCTCGTTACAGATATTCCGAAAAAAATTCATATCACTACACTACTCAACGGTCTTGTTTCTATAAAACAGTTTTTTCCTTAGTCAATACAAAGATTCTGCAAGGAACTTGAAGTTTAACCAGTTTTTTCATAATTCAAAATATGATTATAAACCATAGTAGAATTATCGAGATCTTTTTATCACTGCCAAGATTCCAATAAAAGTTCTTTGACTACTGCTTATACAAGCTTCGAATAAATGTACAGTAGATTTATATGTAAAAGAAGTACACAAATCACGAAAACATCATTCCGTATAAAATATGGTTAATATATCTTTTAATTAAAATTCTTGACACATGTAAATAACAGGTGTTTCTTCACCTGTTGCACTCGGGCAAGCGCTTCCATTTTTATTTCGTAACACGTGATTGTACCCATATTCATCGCAATATCTGTCCATTTTGTAAACTAATATAAAGCTTGGTCCTAAAGTCACTCAAGTTTACTATGTTTAACTTAAGTTAATCAATAACTTTTCATATTCGAATGGCCGCAGCGAGGAAAATAATCAGTTTGAAAAGACAAGCACATGCGGGCATTCACCAATACCTTTTCTGTGGATATTATGATTCAGTGTTTCATCACACTTCACGAACTTGGAATAAGCTGTTGTGCATTTTTTTTTATCTCAGAATACGATCTCTAACAAAAATACTGCGAGAAAGCTGTATCTCCAATGACCAGATCTTGTCTGGTAAGTACTGAAACGATACTAACCATTTCAACGAAGTTTTAACCGAAATTTGCCCGAGTTTTAATCGGGTCTTACTCCAGTAGACCGACGAGGTGTTTCGCGAGTGAAGGACAGGGACGTAATGGATAATAGAGCACCGCGCTGACAACGCCTCCGCTGACGTCGGTTCAGTCATTCAGCGATATAGTGGGTCCTGGCATCACGTGAACCTCATTTTTCCATAAGAATTAAAGAATATTAATTACGAATTGGCAGGATCGGTTGCAGGGAGACTACGTAATGCCATTAGTTCCCGTAAACAACTCTGCCTTGGAAGGTGCTGTTTCATGCACACAGTTTCTTAATTTCCTTCTTTTAAGACAATCAACGTGTCGGGGTTAGTGCTGTCGGTGTACCTCACCAAAGGGTGTTTGCACTGTCCCTTTGGCCGCTAACTGCACTTACCTTATCTCCGTTCCAACACCCTTTATTCATTCTTGCTCTCCAGCCTCTCTAATTGTTACTTCTTAGTACAACTGTGGGATTTTCTCTCCGTTTTATCTTTCGAACCTTGTACTTTATCTCCTTTAATTTCTGGGTCTCTTTATCTTGCTGCCCGACTACTCGTTTTTCCCTTTTTTCGCTGTTTTAAGTGATGAATGGCTGAAAGTGACCCAGTGCTTGGCTTAGCAGCCTAACTGTCATAAATCAATCAGGAAAGGATAATTCATTACAATCTGAGAACGTGGGAAATCTCCAGGTGCTCACTCTCTGAAAAGGAAACAAGTAAGCCTAGGCTTACTTGTTTCCTTTTCAGCCTAGGCTGAATAGTTTAGATAAGATTTAACAGCCTAGGCTGTATAGTTTAGATAAAGTTATTATTTTTAGGATGAGTGCAAATTTCCCTTCAAAAACGTCAAAATCCTAGTTGAATAGTCTTTTTTTTTTTTTTGGCATATTTCTTTTTCGAGATAAGAGCCACTAAGATAATAATGTGCCCCATTGAGTAAACATTTCGCCGTCAATTTGTTTGGCTTATAATAGGCTGAAACTGCAATAAAACGCCATAGCTTCTTTTGCATTCGATGCCTAGCAACCAATCATCAAACCGTTTCATCATCATTGCTAGGACATATTGAATAACTGTCGCGGGAGACAATGAAGCCATTCAACAACAACATTGAGAATGATACGCTATTCTAAGGTTGCTGTACTTAATAGGCTGAGGTATTGATTTTAGGAAAGAATTTATTCACTCTGCAAAAGGGATGGTGCTGGATGACTACCTTTCTATATATATATGTATATATATATATATATATATATATATATATATATATATATATATATATATATATATATATATACATATATATATGTATATATACATAGATATATAGATATATAGATATATATATATATATATATATATATATATATATATATATATATATACATATATATTCACACACACATATATATATACTCATATACATGTGTGTATATTTTTATATATATATATTATATATATATATATATATATATATATATATATATATATATATATATATATATATATATATATATATATATATTATGTATACACACATATATATATTGATCAGTCATGAAATGTTGCATAATTAAAATGGATTCGTTGTTTTGAGCAGTGAATGAAGATGACACGATACACAGCCGCGCTGTGCGATCAATGGCATAGGTTGCAAGAAATGATATATAATTCAGAAAGCAATTTGTCACAGTTTTCTATGATGTACAATTGATTTATCCAACGACGGACGTATATTTGGAGAAGATATTTTATTCTGAAGTGTAAAAATATGTGCTGTCGCCAGCTTCAATTCCACTTTTCCAGATTTTCCAGATTCCGTTTTTTTGAACACACAACATTAAACACAACGAATCACCTTAAAATGACCACAAAATCAGGATCCCACCGCGAAAAATGACTTTTCAGAGATTGATAAATGAAATTGCTGTTTTTGGGAATTCACCAGAATCTGGGAATTGCATCATTTAACAGCGGGTAGGGGGAGGTGATGTGAATTTCAAAAAAAAATTATTCTATAAAGAAAAAAAAACAATGTCCCTTCCCGAACAACAACAACAAAAAAAAACCTTCCTCCCAAAAAATAGTAAAACATGAATGCGTTCTTTCATGAGCATTAGAGAAAGTGGAAGCTTGAGTCATGACCGGAGAAAGGTTTTTCTACAAAAATAATAGTTCACAGCTTATTTTTCAAAACAGAGCGAAAAAAGACAGTTCATATTCTCGAATATTGGAAGAAAGGGACAACTTAATTTAAAAAAGCACATCTGATTTTCACGAACCATAGAAAAGCGAAAGCCAACTTTAAATATTAAAAAAAAAATAACTGCGAGTTTTCGCGGCTGCTAGAAAATGCAGCTTAATTTTCAAACTAAGGAAGAAAATAAAGCCTTCTGAAAGATTAACAAAGTGGCTGCTCAATTATCAGTTAAAAAACCTATTGTTTATTTCCGCTGAAGGAAAAATGAATGACAGTTTTCATGACGGGACTGAAACCCGGTACCTTGATTTTCAAAAGTTCATTTTCCACGAACGACAGAAAAAGCGAAAGCTTAATTTTTAAAATGGAGCGAATACCGAGTGCTTTTTTTTTTTCTCGAACAAAGAAACACGTGCAGCTTTCTTCTAAAAAAATAACGAGAATAATTTCCTTACTCTTCTTACCCTTGGAATACTTTCGGGAAGCTTCTGAATAAGAGTCACATTCCTTGACAGGCTCTCAATAAATAAACGGCCCGAGAAAAATCGTCCCATTTCTGCCTGTCATGCTCCGAGATCCATAATAGCTTTGCCTCCTCAAAGAGAAAGGAACAATTCATGTCTCTTGTTAGATAAATTTCCAGATAAATTTTAAAAAGACTTTTTAACAATAATTATAATTATGATAACGTTCTCATTCATTCTTTTGCTGCGCCCTTTCGGCCCCTGGCTGCGACCACTCTTCATCCTTTTACTTTACCTCTCTTCCTGGTTCCTTTCTTCAGCCTTGCTGTCCAACACCTCGAACTGCTACTTTCCAGTAAAACTGTTGGGTTTTCTCCCATTTCCACCTTTAGACCCTATTATTTCATCTCCTTTATTTTCTGGATTGCTTAATCTTACTGTCCAGCCACTCCAACTCTCTGTCTTCAGTCTAAAGCTGAAGCTGAAGGGCCGAAAGTGGCCCTTCAGTGCTTCGATTGACAGCCTGAATTTCATAAATCAATCAACCAGTCTTTTGTGTTGAAGTGTTTCAAGACACAGTGACTAGTAGAAGGTAAATATATAAAATTATGCAGATATTTAGCAACATGTGCATAAATACAGACATAATGTGCTAGCTAGAGAACCTTTGATTAGAGTCTTAGAGAAGGCCGGAGCGATGTAGGACGTTCTGTTAAGGCCTTAAAGCCCTTTGTATCTTTATTGACATAAGTATTGAACTTGGTACCCGGTAGATAGTCTATAGTAGTAGTATTCAGCTATGAATGGAGAAAGGCAAAAATAAAATTTATATATATATATATATATATATATATAAATTTTATATATATATATATATATATATATATATATATATATATATTTTATATATTTTATATTATATATTCATATATTATATATACTATATACTGTATATATATATATATATATATATATATATATATATATATATATATATATATATATATATATATATATATATATATATATATATATATATACATGTAGGACGACTATGTGTCAGTATAAAACCTATACTTGAGGAAAAATAATGGTAAAAGGAAAAGGCTGGACCTAATCCAGAAGTCTTCGTAGACCTACAATTGTATATGCGTGGCTATCCTTTGGTTACTTAATCTATTTGGTTTGGGTAATGTATTCCCTTTAGTATCTAATGACTGCGTAATGCACTTAGTACTACATTATGAAACTAATTGCTCGTATGTCACGCTAGGAACTCTGGAACGTTAACGTTACTCTCCCACGCAGTAAAATAAAAGTGGAGTAGTTTCCTTAAAAGTAGCGTATTCCAGAATTCCCTTAAAGATTAATGTAAGTCTTGCATCCTTAAAGAATTCCCATATGGTGCTCAGAAATTCTTTTGGGGTGTGGTTGCCAATCCCATACCATCATTTTCTTGGCTGTTACCCCTCCATACTCTGACCAAACCAAACGCTGCAGAACTTGAAAAATCGGATGATCAGCAGTATAGACAACTTGGAAATGCCTTCTTTTAGCAACTAAAGTGTTCTGTGAACTTGAGGGCCCATGAAACATAATTAACAAGGAAAAACCCTAAAGCCCAGCTATTACAACCTTGATCACTAGTGAACGTGGAAAAGATCGGCAAGTAAGGAGAACTTCCGTTTGTTTCGCAATCATCTGAGTAGCCTTTGGACGTATTCGCTGAGCCATTTATTATAGTTGCATGCTAATTAG
>NC_089794.1:44014581-44042081 GCF_040412425.1 Macrobrachium rosenbergii
GGGACCCCTTGTTGGGGAGTGAGGGGATACAACCAAACCCCGAGAAGTAGTGGACAGCCCTCCACCAACTGTCGCTGCACCTACCCGAACGTCGAGGGTGCCCAGAGGGAAGGTAATGCAGGAGCCTATCGCCCGCCCTCAATCCACAAAGGAAGTCGAGGTGCCCATCGTGGAAATATGGGTGGGAGAACGACAGCAAAGGGCATTGCTCGACACTGGCGCAAGTCTTTGTTAGAAGAACACCTAGTGACAGGGTCGGTGCAGCCTATGAAAGGTTTAGTTTTAAGTACAGCAGGCGGCCATCAAATGGTAACCCAGAGGACTGTGAAGCAGCAGGTAACCATCAATGGGCGAGTAGAGACACATACCTTCTATGTAGTACCAGCATTACAAGTAGAAGGAATTTTAGTTATTTTAGGAATTGATTTTGTGGCTAGGAACGAAATAATAATAGCTGGCACAGACGGGAAGGGACCAAAGTATATTTAAAATGACAAAGAATCCCCACAGAAGGGGAGAGACCGAGGTGCCTAAGAGTCTCCCTAAGATCAAAGGGTGCAATGTGGCACCATCCCAGACCCTGTCGTCCTCTCACCATGACACCCGCACAGAATTAACCGGAAGGCATCTTAGTTATGATCCGGCCCCATCAGAAATGGTTAGATTTTATCATTCCGGGTCTGAGAGAGCTACTACACGGCGAGGTTAATGCGCCATTTATTAACATTAGCGACCAGCGTATCATATTAGACAGTGGGTCAATTTGTGACCTTGAACCTTGTGAAATGGCAGATGCTTCTCACACACTCGCGACCTTGAGTAGCACACACCAGGGTCACGGTGAAGAACGTCTGGATAGACTCCTACGAACAGCTGGCGGGTCTCCCCTATTACTCATATTAAAATATTGTCAAGGAAATCATAGAAAGTTATCAAAATGTAATCGAGATTGGCGACGAAACCCCAGGCAGAATAAATTATTTTCCTTTTCTTATAGAGACCGAGGATCAACCACCCATAAGATCCAAGCCGTACAGAATTCCAGTTTATTATCAGTGGAAAGTGGAGAACAAAATTAATAAATCAAGGGAACAAGGGACAGTTTGAGAAAGTGAATCTCCTTGGGCCTCGCCAATCGTGATGGTTAAAAAGAAGGATGGTTCTCTTAGGTTATGTGTTGATTATAGACAGTTGAATAGTATCACAAAAGACAATGCATTTCCATTGCCTTCAATCGAAGAATTGTTGATTAAGGTCAGATAGTAAATTCTTCACCACCTTGGTTTTAAATTCAGGTTATCATCAAATTCCTATAGACGAGAGTAGCAAAGAAAAGACAACCTTTATAGCTAATGATCAATTGCTTGAATAGAATCACTTTCCTTTTGGAGTAAAGAACGCTCCTGCCCACTTTTCACGTGTTATGATGTCCGTATTAGCTTCGCTATTAGGGCATGGAGTGTTTGTATAATTAGATGACATAATCATAATAGGGGTTACAGTAGAAGAACATAAGAAGAACGTTATTGAATTCTTAGAAGCTTTAAAGCGACATGGTAAAAATTAATCTAACCAAATGTAAATTCGTTCAGCAAGCAGTTGAATTTTTGGGGCACATCGTAACATCTGAAGGCCTTAACCCTTGTGCAAATAAAGTAGCAACAATTAAAGAATTTCCCCAACCGAAGAATGCAAAAGAAGCCATTTTCCATTGAGTTAACCGTCGGATTTTCATTAGGGACAGGAGGCAAAAATAGCTTTTCAAGGATTAAAGATTTCACTTTACAAGTAATGAACTGTTAGCTTATCCAAAGTTCGATCGACCATTTCTAGTAGCCACCAACACGAGCAATATAGCTATTGGGGGAATGATTTCTCAAGTTGACGATGCAGGAATGAAAAACCGATTTGTTTTGCATCATGAGCATTAAAAGGGAAGGGAAGAATTACAGTACCTTCAATAGAGAGGCATAGGTGATTCTATGGATGCTGGAGGGACATCGCTGCTTTTTGCTGGGGCATAAAGTCAGAATAAAGACAGATCATCGCCCACTGAGAAATTTATTCAAGAAAGGGAATTTAACCACTCGCCAGGCTCATTGGATTGAGCAGCTATTAGGGTTTGATATTGTGGTAATTGAACATATATCAGGGAAAACAAATTAAGTAGCTGATGCTCTCTCCATGAGTGCCATAATGGGAATTACAACTAGAGCACCAAAGAGAAAGGAACAACGAAGAAAAAAACAGTTGCATGCCTCAGAGGCACCGATGCAGAAAGCGGGAATAACTCGGTAACTCAAGAGTTAGGGAGAGAGAAAGAGAGAAGAGGTGCGAATCGAACCAGCTGTCAGAACAAGAGAGCTGATCCTCCAGGGGGGTCAGCGGGCGGATGCCCTTGGAGTGAGAGAGAGTGTGTGATTGATTTGTGTGGTTGGAGTGTGGAAGAGGTGATGAGGGGTCAGAAGTCCGAACCCTGGTTTTGAACAGGTTAAGGCTTGTGTAAGGGGTGCAAGTAACAAGTTTCCCGATTTCCTAACAGTGCCCAAAGATATATTCTTTCTTAAAGGAGATATCTTATTTTGTAAGTATGAGAAGAGACCGGGCGTTATCAGATCTCACTTCGTCCTTCCTCCCTCTTTGGTAGAGAAAACCATCCACATGATACATGTAAGTCCCTATGCAGGACTTAGGTAAAGAAAGGTCCCTCAAGAGGGCACGGGAATCCTTGTTTTGGGTAGGGATGAAAAAACGCATTGTAAAATTCATCTCCCAGTGCCACATCTGTAATACCATGAAAACCCATATATAGACTTACTATTCCGAAGGCTCAAATGTGGCCAGTGGAGCCAATCAAATTTGCAAGAGTACACATTGGTGTTGTGGGACCCTTCCCCCCCGGGGACGGGCAATTAAGGTACGTGTGTGATGGTGGATGCATTCATGCGGTATACGCACACATATGTGATGGTGGATAAATCTGCGATATCAGTTGCCAGAGCCTTAGTTCACTCATAGTGAAGTTTGGCTGTCCCCGTACGCTAATCAGTGACAATGGACGTGAATTTATTAACGAGGTAATAAAAGACCTAACAAAAATGTTAAACATAGAACATTTTCACAATCGCATCTGACCAGCCTTCAGCCAATGGGTTAGTTGAATCCCATAATAGAGAAGTAACAAATATATTGAAATTTTTAGTAGCACACAGTCCAAATCAGTGGGCAGAGATGTTAACAATGGCGGAACTTGCCCTTAACATAGTGTACAACGGCTCCATAAGAGATACCCCGTATTTTTTAGTGTATGGACAGGACTCTTCGTTGCCATATACTGTGATCATAGACCCCAGAACTTTACCGTTATGTAGTGTCAAACAATACTAGGTGATGTTCTGTAACCTGACCCGAAGAGTGTTTCAGACAACGCAGACGCTTCTGTTGAGGGCCAATAAAAAGTAACAGACGAAATATGATCAGCGATTCCGCACGCAAACGTCTAAGATACAAATAGGGAACAGAGTCTATCTGAAAAGGCTGCAACTGAGGAAACATAAACCCGAGTCCGCCTACTTAGGACCATATCGTGTGAAAGAAATTAAACATGACACCGCGGTGATCCAGCATATTAAAGCCAGTGTCCAAAGCGAGTACCAATTATCACACATGCATCCCATCAAAGAAGATGTCTTGATGTGGCACCTGAATAAGCCAGTCACCCCCTTTCCGGGGACTGCCTGGCTATTTGGAGGAGGAGAGTGAAGACGATGTGCAAGCATGTCTGGGGGTCAATAATAGTGCACCCAACGTGCATACAGACGAAGGTTACAAATATTGGTGTCATGTGCTGTTGTGAAAAGAAAACATCATAAATGTGTCTATGTACTTCTTTTCATGTTCTTTTATTTAATTTTTTGTGGTTGATTTTATTCATGTCTATTTGATATTTATTAATTTTATTTAATTTCTGTGATTTTTACAAAATTATTTTGTCTTGGTGATTGATAGTAATCTGGTTTTTGCCTTGTTTTGATTATTTGAATTACAGGTTATTGCAATTCAATTCTAAGAAAATTGTGTCTGTTAATGTTGGAGCTAAAAATAATTATTCCATGATTCTATATAATTCTCTTTTTTATATAAAAAATCATAGCAATTGATTTGATTCATAACGTCTGTTTGATATCATTTATTTCATTTTTATGTTTTAGTTTTTGTTTCTGCAAAATTCATAACATATGTTAGGCGATTTTGTCTTGATAATTAGAAACTAATTTAAAAAATAAGTAAATAGAATTTTTAAAAATTGTGTTGTGAGTCCTGCGAGACGCATAACTTTAGGGGGAGTGGTGAACTGATCTAAATAGAAATTCATGTTTGAAAAATAACAGAAAATCTGCTAGTTGTTTGTGCGTCTTTGTGATCACAGAGTAACGAACAGATACTGCTGATTAGTTGAACACCAAATGATCGTTGGGGTTTGGCGTGGGCAATTCAAATGAGTGCCAAACTTAGAAGACCCATATTGGTTCCTTTCGATTATAAAAGACCAATCAGCTGAGGTCTATGATCTAAACAAGTTCAGTTTGAAAAGTTAATGATCAGTGAGGGTTTAGTGGTCGACGGGTTGGGGTGCGTCTCCTCAGAGTACCTCCCTACTATAATTGCATAAACAAGTAGTGTAATATTAGCAACAGGGCCCTGTGTAACTATTAAGGAAAATACATGTGTTAGTTGTATCTTACGAGTTTCATTTGTACTGGTAGGACGTATATATAACCAAGGATCAGGTCATATATATAATAACACTTTTTATTGCATACAAGAAAAGAGGAATGTTATATATACAGTATATATATATATATATATATATATATATATATATATATATATATATATATGTGTGTGTGTGTGTGTGTGTGTGTGTGTGTATATATATATACATACATATATCTGCATGTATAATACATAGATTGATAAAGAGATAGATTGACAGATAGATAGCTGTCGTGTCTAAGACTGGCAAAATTGATATTGAGCTCTTACCTGGGAGACAAATCCGTACCATTGGCATTATGCCTCGTGGTATTTGTAAGACCAACTCTCCGGTTAGGGCCGGCGTTATTCCTCCCACTTTGAAAAGGCCTGAGGAGACCTTCATCACTACATTGGCCGTCCTGAGTGTCTATCTGTGCCGAGAAAAAAAAAATAAAAAGAGTTCCTGAGAGAAAGTATGTTACAGAATGCAGTCGTCTGATTATCCTTCAAAAGCTTTGCAAATTCATGACGTTTTTGTCATATTTTTTTGTTCTTATTGAGAGAAAATATTATAATATATTTATTTAAGTCTTGCAAAAGACCAAGATTTGAACAACTTTCAATAGGACCCCGCGTAACTCCACGATAATGCCATTTTCTTTGTTAGCCTTCATACCATTCACAGAAATCTTGCTCTGTTACTATTTCCTATGGTACGTTGCTAAACAGGTTTAATTATGGTGTTGACACTAATTCTAGATGGAAAGCAATGAACCAGTTTTGAGTATATCAGTTTCTTGAAACTGTTTTGCTATGGACGATGCACTAGGGGTGATAAGATAGATGAGATCACTCTTAAATAACAAAGCATTGGATGAGAGAGAGAGAGAGAGAGAGGGGGGGGGACTTTGCATCATTATACCTCTGGAGAAACCAGTGTTTCCCTATTAACATGGGCAGAAATGTGGAGAGAGAGAGAGAGTTGGTCATTATACCTCTGGAGAAAAGAGAGTAATCATTGTTTCCCCATCGACATTAACAGGCAAGTCCACCACCAACTCGACATCCTCGACTGGCGTAGGTCCCGTCTTGATCACCTAAAAGGAAAGACAGAAATTGGTATCAGTTACGACTTCTAGATCGATTGCGTTTGATCTTGTGTTATTTAAAGATACATTATGATGTGTGGGGAGGTGAAATCTGGTTAAAGTGGGATGGGAGCCCAATCAACGATAATTCGTTTATTTATTTTTAGGTAAGTGTATACATTCATATTACCTTCAGAAGACTATTTGCAGTCATAGTCTGCAAATGATAATAATCAAAGAACACATACCTTAACCAAACAAACATATTTCAATTTGAATACAAAAAATAATTAACAAAACCTTCTTGCTATATTTTTCTTTATGCAAATGCATGAAATTTTGTAACTGAATTTAAATGTACAGTTTATTCTTTCGACAAATGTTCATATTTCCAGATCATTTGGGCAGGATCTGTAATTAATATTTGAGATTTCTAGCAAAATGTCTTAATGAAAAACAACTAAAATCATAATGAGAAACTAAAGGCTCTTACCCGTTGTTCTTTTTTTTTTTTTTAATTCAAGGAATATGAAGTAGACGTGTTAATCGAGAAGGTTAAGAGAATTATAATGTATTGAAAATTGGGGAAATACAGAGAAGATATAAGGGTTCCGAGAAGAAAGTAGCTATATCAGTGAGTCTAAACAACAACGAATAATGTGGTAAGTGCATCGACTTGCACTGACTGAGGCGTGTACAGTATACACTGTATTACTCCGACTTTACTCTTTAGAAGATCAATTCTTTGCTCGATCCATATAGGTTTTGAGAACAGGCATGTGCTCACTCTCTTATACATATAAATTTAAGAATAAAGCGCTCCACTTTCCACTCTTCCTCTTTGAATGAAAAAAAAATATGCCTATGCAACGAACTTACCAAAATTTGAATCTACAATTTGATGTTTAGAACATCATTAAATTTTCACGATCAGTAATTACTGAAGGAATTCCTTCAGTGTCAGAACTAGGACGTCCACTAACGGTCAGTGCGTTCATCAGTGTAGGATAGACTACCGTGGTGATTAGACAATCGAAATGGCTTCCTCTATTTTTGTGATAATTAGTTGTTGATGGGATTAGGGCTTGTTGCGGCGCATTCTACTTTGAAGAAACGAAGAAAGACTAAATCAAAATGGTGTAAGGATTGGCTTTTAAAATCACACAATTTTGATGGAAGAACTGAGATTTGAACCACAAGACTGGCTTAATTATTTAAGAATGGACGAGGAAACCTATGATCAGTTGCTTTTTTTGCTTCTTTCTGAAATTACTCCTGTAGATGTTGATTTTTTCTTCACTAAGTCTGTGGTTGCATCAGGATACTTTTCTTTAAGTTTTTCTGCTAATTTTCCATACGCTTCGTTTTTATATTTATTCAGATAATGTTTTGACTTAATTTGAAAGGCATGGCTGTTCTTTGTATAACTGAAAAAAATTCGCCCCAAAATTCTCTATCTTCCGGCATCTTACATCATGAACCTCACTCAAATCTCTGCACCAACATTCCTCACACTCTGGCCATGATGATAACTTAACTGACTGGTAGCCATTCACGGTCAATGTTCCCTTCAGTGCGCGTTAGCCCCGCCTCCAAAATCAAGCAGAGTTTGATTCTCATCAGTGTAACTGACAGTTGTACACAGGCCTCAAAACAACCCCATTCACGATCATTTTTGCCAAAGGAATTCCTTCAGTAATTACTGATCGTGAATGGCTTGCTGTAGTCTCCTATTAAAGATGCTGTCATGAAAGTCTGATTTGGTTTACAACAATGGTTAACATGTTACTCAGTAACCAAACAAGAAAACTACAGAGAAAATTGCTTATTCTCAGTTTTTTTCTATTAATTTTTCTCTCAAGGCTCCATAATATCCGTCTGAGCACTATTACGACATTCTACATGGACTGCCATGCCTTTGAGTGACTGGGGATGCTTTGTTAACTAAAACCCTCCACTCTCACAGGGACACAGTCATTCCCAGGTTCTTCATTGCTGTTTGAATTGCAGGATATCTGGCATTTCTGCAGTTAAAATGAACTCTCCGACTTTAACTGACACAAGCCCGAAATGATCCGGCATTTGAAAATAAAACGTTAAGCTTTAAAGTGGCATCGTGCACTGTTCATATGCACTGAAAAGGAATAAATATTGTTTTTTTATAGCAGATTTGCTACAACGAATATCCCCTTAAAACGACAGACTAGAGTAGGGCGTTCAGTCCCTAAAAAAGATGAGACTAAGCTTAAGAGAATGAGAACTACAGACAAAGAACGTTCATAAAATAAAGTAAAAAATTTGCTTTATGAGGAGAGCCATTTCATGTGCTTCACTGGCTTTCCAATCGATGCTCTGGTCGTTTCCCTTAGGAGACGAACCAAAACCTTATCAAGAAATAACGAAAACATGATAAACCTCGTCTCTTACCGTAAAATGCTGGATGAAAGATGATTTGCTCTTGGTCTTGTTGATCGTGTTCTCGCCTATCAGTCGGTAGAAAACCTTTTCATCCGTCGAGTACCTGAAATCAGGGCGTCGGTTTAGGAAAACAAGGTGGGTGGTAACTTCAGTTAACCTCGAAATGGAAGAGACACAAAGCTTCTCAAGCATTTCATCTTAGAAAGTTAAATATGTACGCAAATATTCATTAAAATATTAAAAAAGAAATGAGGTTATTGCCAATGTTCATTAGTTCTCCAGACAGTTGTCAGAAGACAGCTTTTTGAGGCATAGGGTATTTCGAAGAATATGACGTGGGCCCAGGAAAAAGTATCAAAAAACTTTTTATGTATCTGAGTTAACTGAGAATCTAATGTAGGGTAAAATAATTAAAGTCTTTCGAAGGAAAGTTAACTGAGCATACCACAAGACAATGAGAATTCCACATCGAAGCCAAATAGTTATCTTGTATTTGCTGCTTACAACCCTAACCTCAAGTTTCTCTGGCCTAAGCTACAGCCTTATTGCTTCCGATATAATTTTTACATCATGTAATACCTTTTTCTGGATTATTGTAGCCAGAGTCTAAAATTTCAAAGGATATTTTTGTACAAGTGATATTAAAAAGTACACTTCTCTGGAATTTAACTTTTTGTATAAGACACTAATATTCTTCCGGACGTGTGAAGGAAAATGTTTTCTGAAGACTGCTTTCGGTTTTTTTTTTTTTTTTTTTGTAAAAGAAAACTATTGAGATGGCTTTTTGTCTGCCTGTCCCCCCCCCTCCCTTCAGAGCTTAAAAACTGCTGAGGCTAGAAGGCTGCAAATTGGTATGTTGATCATTCACCCTCCAATCATCACACATACCAAATTACAACCCTTTAGCCTCAGTCTTTTTTATTTTATTTAAAATTTAAGTTAGTCATGATCGTGCGTCTCGCACCGCTATAAGTGACAACAGCACAGGCCACCACCAGGCTATGGCTGAAAGTTCCATGGGTCGCGGCTGAGTTTCATGGCCATGGCTGAGAGTTTCATACATCATTATACACTGTACAGAAAACTTTATTGAGCCGAAGAAATTTTGGTTCATTTATTACTTGTTTTTAAAAGTAGAGGCAAAACTACACAATGACACATTCAACATTCCTATGGTAGCTTTGGCCTCTGAAAGCAGAACTTCTATTCAGAGTGACCCCTGAATAGAAACCCTCTACCTTACTCATCCAGGACCCGTGTAGATGACTGACCTCTAGGTTTTTTTTTATTTTTCATAACAGTACCTCAGTTCTTCAAGAAATATACCAGTGTATGGTCTTTACTTTCTCAAAAGCCGATTGTAAATATCTTCAGCCAATGTCACTGAAGCTAATGTGCCTGGCGGAAGCTCACATCATAGGTTACAATGATATCAGCTAAGGATATTTACCGTCAGCTCCCCAAAAAATTGTATTTACTTTGTTTCATTGTTTTTTAGTTTTTTAGTTTTCTTTAAAAGAAAACTATTGAGATGGCTTTGTCTGTCCGTCCGCAATTTTTCTGTCCGCCCTCAGATCTTAAAAACTACTGGGGCTAGAGGGCTACAAATTGGTATGTTGATCATCCACCCTCCAATCATCAAACATTCTAAATTGCAGCCCTCTAGCTTTGGAAGTGTTTATTTTATTTAAGGTTAAAGTTAGCCATGATCTTGTGTCTGGCAATGCTATAGGACAGGCCACTACCGGGCCGTGAGCGAAAGTTTCATGGGCCGCGGCTCATACAGCATTATACGCTTATACGCTGTACAGAAAAGTCGATTGCGCCGAGCATTTTTTACTTGTTATTTCTGGTGTTAGCTTCATGTCTCATCCAATCTGGAGTTAATTCCATGGATATACGTTAATTCCTGTCGTTACAGTAATTATGCTTGTGTTCTAGTAGACCCATTTCCATTGGTAAGTCTTGATTTTCGGATCTTTACTAGCTGATTACGATAAGTCATCAGCCAAATTTGTAGTAATGAGGCGTTTGATTTTTCCTGACTGTGTAGCACAGGCTGTTAATTTGGTTCTTACTATCCATTTCAGGGACCGCTAGTCATCGTTTTTCTCAAATATCTTTCAAACTAATTAACTGATAGAAATGGTACTTTGACACAGTGTACAAGACACTTCCTGCTAATTTTTGGCAATATAGTGTATTGTCAAATAGTGTTAGTAAGGTGTTTACTTTTGACTTTTAAAGGCAAAGTGGCATGAGTCAGCAGGACTGATCTACGCAATCGAACGTCCTCTATCCCCCATAGACAGGAAAGAGGGGGCAGAGATTGGGCGGCCAGGAAAGTGGGTTGAGGAGGGAATGAGGAGGGGAAGGGAGAGGGTAGGACGGGATGGGGATAAAGGACGTTCGAATGCATAGTTAGGCGATGCTTGGCAACACCATGTAAGTCAAGAGTAAACGCCTGAACTAAAACCATTTGACAATGCATTATATTAGCAAAAATTAGCGGGAAGTGTCTTGTACACTGTGTCAAAGTACCATTTCGATCAAATAATTAGTTTGAAAGATATTTGAGAAAAACGATGGCTCGCAGTCCCTGAAATGGATAGTAGTGCTGCTGGTATAAAAAAGCCAAGTGCAACTCCATCTTAAAGTCTTTGCATCTTTCCTTTCAAGTCTTAAAGATTAAAACTTCAAAGTAAGCTCTCTACTTGGAAACAATATTACTATGAAATTTGATTTAATAACGGTCTCACTTTAAACATGCAGCCATCACCCCCTTGAAAATCTGGTAGATTTCATATTGCACTGGCCGACTGTTAAAGGATTCCTGAACATCCTTCGAGAAATGTTTTCCTTCTTTGCGTATGATATTCAGCATTGTAAAGAGAGAACCTATGTAAAAAGGTGAAGGGTGAATAATGATGCTTTTACTGTTGTGACTAACCTCCAAATATAAAGTGTTGTGTTTTTTTTTTTCACACACAAGGGTTTTTTTATTATCATCCATTTCCTTACCCACGAAGTTCCAGGTCAGCTTTGGCCAAAAGCGGAAGTTTCTGGGTGATAACATTATCAGCAGGTTCTAGTTCAACTCCCTCGCCAGCAGCCTTCATGTGAACCTCCAGTTCATTTGCTGTCGTGTCCTTCACTTTGTCTCCATCTATTGACACTTGAAGGACATCCTGTAATCGTGAAAAATAATAAATCACTCTCATAATAATCCCTTCAGTTCAACCCGCAGCCCCTTATAGATATAGAACACGTATAGGCATTCAGTTATGATACACTTCTAAGGCCTAACTTCATAGGGTGGAAGGTTTTAATAAAAGCTAAAACGTAATTCGCCTCTCATGGTAGGACCTCTCGGAAGTCAATATTGCACTGGGGCCGGGGTGGTTTGGAATGAAAATTGGACAGTCTCCGATTCTGTTTATTTTACTTCTAAGTACAAACTAAACTATTCGATTTTATGTCCTGAAATGTAAGTTCGATCAGCCCCAAAAGTTATTTGTTATGGAACTTCACACAGAAAGGCGCCAGCAAAAGTTTCTTACATTTTGCAACGTCATTTATGAATGTTATTAGTGCTTATTTTACTTCGTTCATTCTCTGTCTGTCTGTCTGTCTGTTTGTTTCTCTCTCGTCAGGTGTTAACTTTTGCATTGCCCTGGTAGTTTGACACTGGATAACTCACACTAAAGCATTTTGGCAATGTAATGACAGCACTTAAAATCTTCCTAATCTCCCCCACTCTCTCTCTCTCTCTCTCTCTCTCTCTCTCTCTCTCTCTCTCTCTCTCTCTCTCTCTCTCTCCTTCCCTCTATCTATCTATCTACCTATCTTTCTATCTATCTATCTCTTGTAATATGTCCATAGTTGCCCTCGTATCATAAACCTTCTTTGCTACTTATCTCTACCATAATTTCATGAATTTTACCTACACTACCAAAAGTAGCCCCATTTGGAATCAATAATTAAACCAAGATCTGAGAAAATACCTGAGAAATACCCCCTCACCTAAACCCATCCCCCTCCCAACCACTGGGGTGTGAGGATAGAGAGAGGCAGAAGGAAGGGCCTAAAACACAAAAAGAAAAATTCGACCCCGTTTCTGGAAAGCTGGAAAAGACAGAAATTATTCACATAGCATTCACAAAAATTGCCATTGATGAGCGTGCTTACCATTATTTTACACCCAACTTTTAATAAAATATTAGGTTCCACAAAAGTTCTTTTTCACAGCTGTATCTTACCTATTCAACCCCCACACTCAGCACAAGAACGAGAAAAACTTTCTTTTAAGTTCCCGGGCCTTAGGATAAAAATTTGCGTCGTAGACTTGCTTACCTGTATTGCAGAAAACGACACAGGTGACGAAAATGTTCGTATTCACATAAGAATATTTTTTTCTGATTTTAAAAAGAACAACTCCAGCTATATTTTGGCGCTCACATAGGCATACACATACACCCACGACTGTGGTAAGGTATTTATCATCATATTCTAAGAGAGCCCTAATAGTTGCTTTGTTATTTTATAAAATTACACTGTAATCATTTGAACTCAGCAATCATATTTTTTTTTTTATCTCATACCCAGTTCAGTATTCAACATTTCTTCATCGTTTATATCAGTTATTTACAACCAAGACTCAATCTTTCGTAAACGAATCTTTTTATAATTTCCGAAGCAAAGTTTGCAAATTGGCCTTATATAAAATATACAATAAACAGTGATTGTTTTCAGGTATACATCCTTAGCATAGATGGTATACATATCTCTAAGAACATATGGCCTCTGCGTTTGAATCTTCCAAATTAAATACAGACTCAAGTGCCAATTGAAGTCATTATGAAGGCAAAGACTCCAACCAATTTTATCCTTACTTTTGGTTCCTTTATTCTTTCAGATCAATTGACAGTCTGAATTACAATAAAATTAATTACAGTGGCAAAGCCTGTGAATATAATTTTTACTTCAAAAAGGAGCTGAAATTGATAGCTTTAAAAGAGGAAGAAGTCATCGTTAGACCAGCAGTTTAGAATTTCAGGCAACACTTAAAATTTCAAATGTCACGACCATATCCTAAAATTACTTTGAATACGGGAGGAAGTGTTACATTACATGAACTGATATAGCCTCTTGGCCTTCTACGGGTTTAATAAAAAAAAAATTCCAAATTTCCTTTACACAAATAAATCTGCGACGCCTTCAAGCCCGAGGTCATCGTGCCAGCATCATCTCTTCAGCTAAAACCCCAGCCACGAAGGATAACTCACCAACTAACTATTTAAGTATTAAGATTGCTCTACCTTGCAACCTGTTTCCCCTATCTATAACTACTTAGATTTGTTTTGTTTGGCGTTACGCTGAATGAGAGCAAAGGGGAAACAACATTTCATTTTTCGTAAATAAGGTTGTGAATAAATGTGCTGTAGTGTTGTGAGAGTTTCTTTTTATGTTCATTTCCCATATTTCAATTGCTGGTGTTGAAACATTATTGTTTAGAGTTTGAAAGAACCTGGTCCAACCTATTTTATCCAAGAAAAATCTTCCCTGTCGCTAACAGCCTTTGGTCTGGTTTCATAATAATAATAACAATGGAGAAGAAATCCACAGTAGTGTAAGTGTAAATATTTGGTAAAAATGTATATACAACGAGAGTTTTCGAGAACCTGATCGATCTTCCTCAATGAGACTGAGAAGGAGAATCGAGCAGGTTCTCAACTATCGTTGTATATATATATATATATATATATATATATATATATATATATATATATATATATATATATATATATATATATATATATATATATTCGGTATAAATTTATAAATTTACACACTGTGGATTTCTTCATCATTTTAGTGACTCGTGCTATTATGAGAATAATAATAATAATAATAATAATAATAATAATAATAATAATAATAATAATAACAATAATAATAACACCAACTAGCTTGCAATAATAAGTGGTACGAACACCAACCTGGGGAGTGATAGAAAACGATCAGGCAAAGATCCTCTGGGACTATGGTTCCAGAACAGACAGGGTGATACGTGACAATAGACCAGACGTGACGTTAATTGACAAAATCAAGAAGAAAGTATCACTTGCTGATGTCGCTATAGCATGGGACACCAGAGTATATGAGAAAGAAAGAGAAAAAACTGATAAGTATCAAGACCTGAAAATCGAAATGAGAAGGATATGGAATATGCCAGTGGAAACTGTACCCATAATTATAGGAACACTAGGCACGATCCCAAGATCCCTGAGAAGGAATCTGGAAAAACTAGATGCTGAAAAAGCTCCAGGACCCATGCAGAAAAGTGTGCTACTAGAAACAGCGCATATAGTAAGAAAAGTGATGGACTCCCAAGGAGGCAGGATGCAACCCGGAACCTCACACTATAAAAACCACCCAGTCGAATAGGATGACCGTGATAGACCAAAAACAAAATATAATAATAATAATAATAATAAACAGTAATTACCGACCTTATCGCCCTTTTTGATTGGATTCCTCATCTGACAGACAAGTGACCGTCGCTTCGCTTTGTCGGGGAATTCACAGCTGTGGGAGGTGGGTATGAAGAGGGCGAAGGGCGGGGCCACCTCCACCGTGACGTTAGGGAAGAAAACTGACTCTCCGAAGTTCTCGACAGCTATTTCTATGACAGGACTCTCCTTGCTGCCGATAGGATACTTCTGGTCCCCTCTGAAATTGAAATTGCAACTTATGATAAAAAAGGATTATTACTTTGTTTAGAGTAAAGGATCTGTTCAATTAATACTGTGTCATTTAAATACTTAAACGTGGAAGGTTGCAAGAACCAAAGGACAGTGGTATAAAGAAAAACGCAATCCTTTAAATAGACTGCATCCTAACATCAAGATAAGCTTATAATGCATATGCCTCTCAGTTTTGAAAAATCTGTGATGCCTCTAAAAGACTTTTTTTTTCACCAAATTCTTTAAAAAGGAAGCAATTCTCAACAGAGATCCTGGCACTTCTGCGTCACAAACTCTGTACTTAATATTTTAAAGACGGGGAACGAGGTCAAAACAAGTTATAGATTTTTTTAGATATAATTTTTCTCAAAAAGACGATGCCATACATCTCATTCAGTACAGTGCGATTTTACCATCCCGAGTTATGCTCTATTTAACATATGAAATCAAAGTAAAAAAATAAAATGAATGACATATATTTATATAATGAGTAGAAGTTTAGAATCAGTTGACAATTTACATAACTTTATTTTCTTTGGTATTTTAGTGAACACAGTAAACCTAAGCGTCTTATTCATTTTCCATTTTGTTTACATTTTGCAGTCATGAACACCTTTTTACGGCCTCTTTTTTTGTGTGATTTTATTTGGCTTGTTGTTTAGCAGTGCATAGTTTTTCTTAATAGTTGCATGTGGAATTTTTGTTCATAAACGTTCTTGGGAACCGGTTGTCCATTAGCTTTAACTATAAAATTTGAGCTAAGAGCGAGGTATACCATATTAAGCAAAAATTTCTGTAATGCAGAGGCCAAATGTGGAGATTTTAGGTAAACTGATGAACTCAACATGAAACCCTAACACCTGAATCATAGGCTATTTCTGGATCTAGTGAGACGAAATATTCAATTACACCTCATCGTTGCTCAGATGAAGAAAATTTACTTTTGAATTTCTTTCATCTAAGCATCCGTGATCCTAATTTCGTCAGACATCTCCACAAACCTTACTTGTAATTAACAAAAGCAGCTCTGATGGTCATGTTTGTCAAACAGGTGGCATTTCCGTCCGCGTCGCAGTCGGTCTCGACGCCCACCACCAGTCTGGAACTCCTAACCCCTGCTGGATCCGTCTTGGCAAGGCCTGGAAGGAATCCAGGGAAGTTAAGGAACGCATACGCTTCGATATGGGAACAGTGATGGAAGGTAAATAATTTTATTGTTTGTTGTCTGCTGTCCTTTCTTATTTTTATTCATTCAAACGACTACGGGAAGGATAACCTGACGCCCTCAGCCAGTTCCTTCTCGGTTGAAACAAATGATAGAAAATGGATAGAAATACATTGAGGCTTAATGAACAAAACAACACAGCCCCTTCTCAAAGGGGAAGTTATAATTGTCTTGAATATTAGGTGAGTGAAAAGAATTTCAAAGCTTTGCAGTTAAAGGTAAGAAACAGTAACAGAGTCATGCAATATAATGATAATGATTTCCACAAAGTAAATGTGGGAAGGCATGGCCAGATGAGTGAAAGAAGAAATTCTGAGAAGATGGATTTTCCTTTAACTGGACGGAAAAGTGTAAAAATCGTAGAAAAGACAGAAAAGAGACTTAGCAGCAAAAAGAAGATCAAGAGAACGTGTCATGGCAGTATCGTTGATCAGACGGATTACATTTGAATGAGTCCGTCGAGGATCGTAACAAAAAGTTAGGAACCCCAAAATTGAGAGCAATATCATTATTGAAAATTTGGTTAGATAGGGTCAACATGAAGCTTTAATCCTATACTAAAGAAAACAGCTTGAATGTACTATGTACTGTGAACTTCAGTACTCTATCCAAGAAAGGTTTTAATTTGAACAACCGAGATCTAGATAGAAAACAGGGGTTCACTTACGTTTCCGTCAAACAGAATCAGTGACTTTTATGGAAGAAGGGACTGAAAACTTGTAGTAACTGTGTATTAGAGGATTAAATTTCACTACTATGAGCTCCCATTTTGTGAGTAGACGGCAGGCTTGACAGCGTCAGACCATTTTCAGTATTTGTCTCTCGCTCATAGTGCATACACACACACGCCCCAGGCCAAGTTTAGAATTTCTGAACGTCCAGGTTGTTAAGATTCACAGAAGTTCACAAACAATGTTTCATACTTACTCATTCTTTTTCCGGGAGTATCTAAGAGCCAATAGTCCATTCTTATGCTCAAAGGTCGCATTGGGTCAAGTTTCTTGATCTGGAGAAAAAGGTGTGTTAGTGACATGCTGATGTTCTTTCTGATGATTTGCAAATGTCAAGACTAGGAAATGAAATGATAAAAGTTCAGATTATTGTGCCGGGAGAAAATATTAAACCCTTTTGTAAAATCTCGTTGACATCGTTATGATCTTCAAAAGATCGTACCTTACTTTCCTTTAACCTGTTCTAGACTTTGAAAGGTCCTAGTGTGCTAAATTATCTTTAGATTTCTCTCAGCTCTCCCTTAAGTTTGAAACATTTTCCACATAATTGCCTCTTTGCACCCTTAGTTTAAGTTTTGATGTCGATGTACAGCAATTTTGAACTTTTTTTTTTTCTATGAGTTTCTGACTAACATGTAGTGCCATCTGAGTTCTGTCCAATCTGCGCCTAGCATAACAACTCTTGAACTCGTTCACTGTGTTTCAGACTTTATTCCAACCCAGTGGTTCTCAACCAGGGGGGAATTTCAGAGTTTCTGGGGGGAATTGTAACCACAGATTGGCAGGCTCAAACTGGCTCTAGGACCGCATAAAACGCATTATGTATCGGTCCGCACCACTGAGAGGTCACGCTGGGCTTTCATTCCGCTAACTTGTGTGTTTTGTTAGTATTTTGTTGTATATTTTGCAATGCACCTCTTAAGGAAGACAAGTTTGGAAAGGAGCGGCCGGGGGGCGGGAATGACGTGCTGACTTATGGTGAAAGGGTGCATAGGCCTAAAAAGTTTGAGAACCACTGAACCCATTGCCAATTTCAACAAGCCTCTGTGATTTACCGCAAGTTTCGTAACGCTTGGCTCTCTCACGAGGTACAGGGTTTACTAACGCCTCCCTCACCTCTTTTCTTTTCTTATATCCGGAATTGGGACCCGCATGAGAGTACAAACCATCCCAGAAGATATTGTAAACTTGTATTTATCCTGATTTTCATCCTTAGGCATTCTACGTTTATCTTTGTACGGCACATTTTCGCAAGAGGAATGTGAATCCTCAACTTGCTTACCTCCACATTTGCGTCAAAGTCTAAACAATTCGTTGTTCCTTCGCGAGCGTCGTGCTTGATGGTAATGTTTATCGTTGAACTGCCAGTCTCCTTGAAAGTAGCTCTGGAAAACATCTGCTTGTCGTCTAACGCGATCTGTCCTTGGATGTCTTGATAAGAAAACAAAACAGATACATAGATAATCAAATAACTAAAGCGATTTTGAAGAATAATATGAGAAGAGTATAGCAAACCTAGAGAGAGAGAGAGAGAGAGAGAGAGAGAGAGAGAGAGAGAGAGAGAGAGAGAGAGAGATGAAAAATATCAAATACACTACGCATATAACAAGGCAGTCAAACTTATATTACAGAGCACTCGCTCACCGAGGGTTGATTGAAAATTTCATTTAAATATGAAGAACTATAATTATTTATGTAATGAATTGTAAAGAACGTCTTCTGGCAAAATAAATGCATTACGTTAACGTATTTGGGAAGGCGATTAACAATAGAGGTATTTGTTAAATTTGTTTTGCCCTGATTTAACAAATACCAGAAAAACTTAAAGTTTTAAAATCTTTGAAATTTATGTTTTTCATCTGGGACGAGATCATTTTATTACGTAAAAGAAGGCCTATAGCTTGAAAAGGTGCTCTTACCACAAACAGTGTAAATGCTAGAAAAGCCAGGGTAAATTATGTTAAAACTTTAGAACTCAATTTCTTCAAATTTGTGACGCCTTATCATGCAGGAGTAATCAAAATAAAGAAATCAGTCCAATCTATTGATAAATGGGATAAGACCTGTATCTTAAGATTTACCGCTGGAAATTCAGTTCAGGCTAAGGCTTTGTTCAACCCTACTCAAGGTCTAAACCTTGACCGTGCTGACACGAGTCAAACATGATAAAACGTTAACCAAAAAAACAATCAAAAATATTAGTTTACTGAGATGTTTTACAATGAATTACTCGTACAAACGTAACTGAACAGACAGCTCATACTTAAAAAAATATATATATATATATATATATAATATATAATATATATACAGTATATATATATATATATATATATATATATATATATATATATATATATATATATATATATATATATATATATATATATATATATATATATATATATATATATATATATATATATATATATTTATATATATATATGTGTGTGTATGTATATATATATATATATATATATATATATATATATATATATATATATATATATATATATATATATATATATCATGTTTCACTGTCATTGTGGTTGAAATGTGGCACATGCTCACTATTGCTCTTTGGTTACATAATGAAAGAATAATTTGCAACTAAAAGAGAGAAAATGACACAGGTGATAGCTCCAACCAATTGGCGGCTTATATTACTAGCAGAACAGAAAGTAAACAGTAGAATCATTAACCTATATTCCTCTGTAAATGTAGAGTTTGATATTTGGAATTTTTTTGCAAATGACAAGCTGCACTTTATTGGACGTGAGAAGACCCATGTGATCTAGTAGTGTGAAGTAATATGTGATATAGTGATAACTTTTAATCGTAAATTATGATTGAACTTTCGTTCACATATATATCACAAGCACATAGTAGATCATAAGAAAACCAATAATTTCCTGATACAAAATCTATGATTATCCCAAACAACTGACAGTGAAAATGAGGTTAAAATGTACTGGTGCAGTCGCAAATGAAATTTAACAACAATGAAAGTAAATATGGATAGTCTACCATGCTTATGGATTTCATAGCTTGATGCTTAATCTATCAAATAATTGACGAGTGGACATAATATATATATATACCTGTATATATATATATTTATATATATATATGTGTGTGTGTATGTGTATGTATATATATATATATACATACATACATATATGTGTGTGTGTATGTGTATGTATATATATAATTCTTGGAATTTCTTTATATAATGATGCAGGCAGGTCCATTGATAATTACATCCTGCCCGATATATATTCACCAAGAAGGGAATGCACTGTAGTTTCCTTTGTTTGGTAAGTTCATTTTTCATTTTAGGACCTGTCAACTGTATACATAAAAAAGTGAAGAAAACAAGTGAAATTCTGGATAATGTTCCAAAAATCTTTTTGGTACAGTAGGACATCCATTAAATACCCATTTAGTCCTCACTTACCAGCAACTTGAGGGACATTGTAGCCGCCATACGTAATGCAGGCAGTTAGTTTAAACTCTGTGGCGTCCTCAGGAAAAGCAGATGGGTTGGAGCTCAGAGACCCGTTAAGCGTTGCTACACTTCTAGATTTTAACACGACCGCATTGCTAGATAAGAAGCTCCCAATTGCCAGATCTGTAAAAGTATGCTTATTATTGGTGCTCATACAGAAAAGCCTATTAAAAGATTAATTACAGAATTCAGTGAACGCTCTGTTTATGCTTTGATAAATTAAATATGCAAATCGTTCCTAAAGGTTTTAATTCAAGCAACTTTCCTTCAAAAATGTAAATTTTTACTTAACATCTTCGGTAGATGGGGCTTTATGGAAATAACTGTCAACTGAAATTAATATAACAGAGAGGAAAAGATGCCCTTCAAATACATATGTATGAATGATAATTAAGGGGTAATTCACATTACCAGGGTAGCCATTGTCATCTACGTCGGTTCCCCTGGAAATGCCCATGCCAAATCCTCGGAGTGGCTCCCGGTTAGGGAAATCTTTAGGGGAAAAACGTTGCGAAAAGCCCTCACGAAGACCATCTTCTGCCCCTAGGTAGACATAGACAGCTCCAGAACCATCATTTTCCCATGGAGCTCCGACTGCCACATCTACCATGAGAAAGAAGAGGAAGGCGTTGTTGGTGGCAATATATGAAAGAGCCATTAAATTTAGTGGTACTTCATAATGAATATAAAGGAAAAGAGTTCTATGTAACATCTTTGTAAAGCTGATAATTGCTTTTTGAAACAGGACGATGATGTACGTTTGGAAACTTCCTATCAGATCATTGTTAGCAAAGGAGATAAAATCTCCATGGTAAGAGTTCCTCACCCCAACATAGTTTACATTAATAACAAGACTTGCAATAACATACTCGATGATGTTTTTGACCCTGAATATCAAGCCTTGTATAGGTAGGGGACTCATTTGAGAGAAAGTCACAAGGCAGTTTAACTGGGAAAACGCGACTCACTCTCCTCTAGTCCCTTAGCTTACCTTCAAAGGAATCGCGATTCAAGTCTCCGAGTGTTGTGAGAGTGGTGCCGAAAAGAGCTGAGGGCAAACGAGAGCCAAAGCGGCTGCCAGCACTCTTCATGTTCCTAGTCTGGAAGAAATTATTGACTGAATGATATGCATAGGAGGGTTATCACATAGTTTAATATCAACAAAAACCTAATTCCAATAAAGCTAAAGCCAATATTTAGATGGTAAATATACATATCCCCTGTCCAAATGAAAGCAGTAGGTGAGAAGTATTAGTAACATATAGCTTACATCTGTGAATTTAAACTTGTCTTTATCCCAAGACTTCCCTCAAAGGTTTACAAACCTTTACCGTTTGAGGCTACCACTGTTAATAATTGGAATAGTACTGAGCACAAATATACTTTTGTTGTCAGTAATTCTTTAAGGAATTTGAACTGATTAATTTTTCTTCTTAAAAGTTCTATCTGGGTGCTGACATTTTTCCTTGTGAATGCATGATAAGGTTCCTTATCATGTGGTTCTCAAATTACTTTACTGACTGGAAAGATGTGTGCTTTTTCTTTTAAAAGTACGGCTTCTGCGTAAACTTTAAGATCAAAAGTTTATGAGCCAAAGGGGAATTGGTACCTATTTTTCCCAGCCTTTGTTCAAAATTTAGGCTTATCAGCTAACTTTGAAGTTCCAAGCTACATTTTTTCAAAGGGTTTATACAAGAAAAAGGTAAAAATAAAAACAAAACAGACTGAGAATTTCGGGTCAGCGAGACAGCATGTGTCTGTATAAATAAAATGAAAAATTCAATACTTCCAAACTTACCCCTGTGCCAAGAAAAATTTCAATCCTCCCCATCCCAGGGTCGCGGCCCTCAAAATATACTGGGCATCCCACAATGAGGTCACTAAGGCCGTCTCCATTGACATCAGCTGAGACAAGAGCTGTTCCAAAGTTCTCCCCAACTTGTGAACCCTTCAGGACCTTCCTCACATCCAAAGCCTCGCTCCCAGGCTTCGGGAAGGCGAAGATGAGAACCTGGAGGCATGGAATTTATTATTCTTATGTAAACCAGTTAAATGACAGGTATCGTTCAAGAAGACATTTCAGTTGCTAAAGTGTAATTTAAACACAATAAGGAGAAGGAGACAACAAGGTAATTTGTTTCAAATGAGAAGCGAGCTTCTGTACTGAAATTGGAACTGCATCAAAATTGATATTTTTTTGGTTCATTAGCGACAAAATTCATATGATAACACACCTATACTTTCAGTTTTCCACTTTAAAAGTAGCCAGGGTGAGAATGCTAACAAAACATTAAGGCTTTGTTCCTACAGAGAAACTTGAGGACTCTCACCTTACCAAAAGAAGACGCACTTCGCGGGGCACCGCTCGCGTACAGGCGTTCCCCTTCTTTGAAAAAATGCCCAGAGGTGACAGAGAATCCATTGAGACTGAAGCTGTCTATTTCCCTCACGTTGAAAGGATTGAAAACATCGACGGTCGAGAACATTTGAGATTCTTCGATGCCGTTGCTAGGTCTTGCTTGTCGACGTTGTCGACGGGAAGGCTCATTATTGGCATCTCTCAGGCGAACAACCGACCCTATGGAAAACGTGAACAGAATGCATTGGCCATCGGCGACTCCAGCAAGCTCGTACCTGGTCAGAGTCTGAGAGGTATTTGTGGGGTATACTTACACGTGCTATCGTTACTCTAGTTTTAGGCATTTGAGTGTAATTAACTATTTATACTCTGTAATTTAGGATAATGTACCAAGAATGGAACATTATTTGACTTACACATTTTCTTCAGTGACGCGGGCAATATCAATGGTAATCACAGAAAAAAATAATAAAATGCTAGGCAGCAATTATTGATTCCTGCCCAGGCAGTTGTTGAAGTACTTTGAATGATTACTCCCTAAACAAAACAAAACAAAAAAGTCCTTCAACGCGATGTTCAGACAGTTTTTAGGCCAGAAGAATTCTAAGAAATACAAATAATTTTCCTTCACATTTCTATTTTATTAGATACCGTTGGTTCGAATATATACGTTGCAATCTTTGGACTTCGTGAGGCAAGAAGACATCCTGACACTGAAAGGGTATCAAAATAATTTGTTTTCTTTCACTTATGAGCAAGAGAGGAAAAGTCTTCTAAAATGAGAATGCAGACTAATGCATCAAACCTTCCTTTCACCTTTCCCCCAACCTCCCAAAACCACCCAAATAGGAGGTCAGAACTAATATTCTATACAAAAAAAAGGAGTTTATTTTCATGTCAAGTCTGCTTCATTGAAATTGTGAGTTATTCAAGGTGGACGAAAAAGCTAAAGAATACTATTCGATATCCTGTTATATAAACATTTAATCTTAATCGGTAATATTAGCCCTGTTACATAAACAATTAACTTTAAGCAATTATTAATTAATCGATGTTATAATCAGTTTACAAAATTTAGCGTGGTTAGTGAAAAACATCGCTATTTATTTATTGATAGTTTACGCTTTTATAATTCCGATTGTATTTTATTATACTTCTTATGCTCTTAGGTCTGCTATTATTTGCAACTGTTATTCAAAATTGGTGGTTATTTTACATGTACTTAGGCGACGTCATACTCTTCATTAATCATACAAAATTTAAAAACGCAGTTTTTTTTTTTTTTTTTTTTTTTTTTTACAATCCTGCCTCGATTCACATCCTCTCCTGAGACAAAAGCTTTCACCATCGTGCGAGACAGAGATAAAGCGAGCTCACATGGGCAGCAGGACATCCTGTATGAGACAACTGAACTAGCTCATAAATGAGCGTCGAAAACTAAACGCGGTTGAACAGAAACTAATAAAACGCATGTACATACATACATACATACATACATACATATATATATATATATATATATATATATATATATATATATATATATATATATATATATATATATATATATACAAGTATATATATACATGCATATATACTGTATATGTATGTATGTATATAATGAGTTGATTAATCACGTTTTTACCACATATATAGGCATTTGGGATAGCCATAATGACCTCGTAGCTTCTCGATTTCTTCACACTTTTTTGGAAATGTTTGCTACTGAAAATGAGGGAATGATGGGTTCGAATCCTGCCAGGCGAATCAAAATTTCTTCATTTGTTTTTTTCATTTGGATCTTAGGCTTTGCGATGAATAGATATCCAAAAAGAGTAAAGAAATCGAAAAGTATATATGTATATAAATATATATATATATATATATATATATATATATATATATATATATATATATATATATATATATATATATATATATATACTATATATATATAACCTTATAAGCTACAGCTAGGGGTCCAGTAATTTGTCTATACGGTATCTGACAAAGAAGTCACCACGTGACCATATTTTGAACACAGGCTTTGTCCTAGCAACCCAAAGGCTGGAATGAATGCTGATAATGAAAGGTATCCGCTTGGAGCCACCCCTATGACAAATAAAAAGAGTAAAAGGCAAGTAGTGACTTATGAACATCATTAAATGTAAAGGATGTACCCAAGACAGATTTGACTGATGCAAGAATGGAATGGGTTAGGGTCAATTTGAGAGTGCTTTTGGAAGTGAGCGTTAAGGATGTGATAGGGGCAGTTTAGATGTAGAACTGAAAGGCATCAGCAGTTGATGAGGTCACAAACTGCCAACAGTTGATGAGGTCACAAAGTGAGATGATGAAATTTGGCGTAAACTGTGTAACGGAGGTGCTGAACGGGTTGTTTAAGGTATATCTGAAATGGGAATATGCTCCAGAGGAATGGGAGAGGACTGTTGTTTTGTTTTGTTGCACACAGGAAAGATAATACAGGTGATTGTAAGAATAATAGAGGGTGTCAAGAAAACATGGCTCGACCCAAAACTCAGACCAAGATACCTCTTTTCTATATACTTATATTAGGAGCATTAGCAAGGAAGGTTGCCCCTGGTTTTGGCGACACGTCTGAACATTGACTTTGTTTCTCCTAGACCATCTTTGTTAAATATGGAAAAAAAAGATATGCGGATACACACCGTATCTAGATTTATTAAGATAACAGTATCTAGTTTACATAGGATGTTGCAACTAAGATAAGATATCGACGGAGAAGGTGAGACGCATAAGATATAAATCAGTTGTTTGAGAAGTTTGATAGTAAAGGGGAAAAGGTATAGGTGGCATACATGGGCCTAGAATAAACTTAGTTTGAACATTTTTATTTGGTCAGTCAGGTGTTTGACCTGTGCTACGCAAATAAACATTCTTTACTTCATTTCTTTAGTACTGGAAATTCCTTATGCAAAAACTAAAACAAGAGCTCAGTAGGAAACTGAGGAAACAAAAAACACCACGCTATGCAGTAATCCCATTCATGAGGAGGATATCCGGAAATTAATCCATTTCCTTACTTAGGAAATCCCCAGAGTAATTCATTTTGGAACAGAAAATCTCCCAAAGAATCCATTTTCTTGAATAGAAAGCCTCCAATGTAATCGACTGAAATAAACGTATGGGTAGAAATGCATATTTTTCGGTTTTAAATATTTCTTTTATTGATGGAAAATATCTTTCTTGTACTTTTTCACTTCACCAGCCTTGGCTATTTTTTTCTATGGTTTTGCGTTGGCTGCATGTTCTTTTCAAGCTGTAATATCCAATAATGATAATGATAATGATAAGACTATCTGGAAGACAACAATATCTGTCAAGGTTGAGCATTTATTCTCAAATTGGTTCCCTTTCCCTCAAATGTTATATTCCAGTTTCTCCAAAAACCCTAACACCTGGCAATAAAAAAAAAAGATAATAATGGTAACTGTAATAGTAAGCTTCTCATACTGAAACCCTGTAGTCTGAAGGCTGAAATTGGAGCTGCTAAAATTTGCATGAAATTACCTCTCCAATTGAAAACACCAGGAGCTCCAATGATCATTTCTGAAGGGTCGTCAGCTAAATGGAGAGACATCCCAGCCTGAGCGTAGGCGAAATAGAAATATTTATTTCCTTCAAAACCTCTTGCTATGTCCTCTGTAAAAGAATTTTGAGCATAGGTTACAAGGCTGCACATTTTTAAATTTCACAAATTACAGTAAAATGTGGAATACATGCGGTAAATACTAATTAGCGATAGTTTATTGTAATTCTATGACTGTTGAATATTTGTAGGGGCAACATGATATGTAGGCGATAACAAAATGTTTAAAAGAAATATTTCAATCATTATTTTTCGAACTTTTGACGCAGATACCCTAGGGAGGAAGAGTGCACCTTTTGGGCAGGGTGCGCGTAGGCTACGGGCTTACCGAAACAAAAATGAGATTCATTGTTAAGGGACAGAATTTCTGATTGCCAAGACACCAAATCAACATTGGATTTCTACGTGTCAGTCTCAGGATATCTGCCTCGAATTTTGATTGTCAGATCTCCATACTTGCTCTTTTCTGGACAACCTGTTATTGAGAGTCCAATTGTCAAGACACTGATTCTCTGATTGTTACAGCACTGAATTTCTTTGGTGTACTTACCGGGCAGTCTAGATATAAACACAATAGGGTTATCACCAAGAAAACGACTTTTATCAAAACTAACAAATCGTTGCTATAAGGAATTTAGTATTTGCTTCTAAAAACTGTCAGTTATTATAATTTGGGTTTTGTTTTACAAACAAGAAGGGTGACAGGGTTCTATTTACGATAACTTTTAACAGTACCTCATTGCAGAGGTTTTCCAAAGCTATAACTCAGAAGTTGGGTAACCGTACTGATGATTTTCTCGGTGGAGGAACAAGAACTTAATTGCAGTTTTCTATAGTGCTTTCCTTACCAGGCTTAATTAAGGGCAATTTCTTATGTGCAGGTCCATTAGGAAGAGATGAATTCATCCAATAGCAGGCGCCGTTCATGTAGTAAGTACCATAAAGCTGGTTGATCCATCTGGGAGCACATACCTGTATATAAGATAATACTCGTATATGAAACAGTTATCTCGGATATGTCTATATGTTCATTGGT
>NC_089794.1:44044581-44120642 GCF_040412425.1 Macrobrachium rosenbergii
TAATAATATTTAATGCTCCCCTGGTAGAATCTGATATAAGAGAGAGTTTACAGTAACAGGCCTTAGGTAAAAGTGTTACTGCTACCGCAAAAATGAAAAAGGAGTTGTGTAATGGTGTGCAGAAATTTGTATAAGGTAAAGTGGTATTTACTTATTTTTTACCATGGTAAAAGGAGGATATAATCTTTTAAAAAGGTGGCTGTAATCTTTTAAAAAGGTGGATATGATCTTTTAAAAAGGTGGATGCAATCTTTTAAAAAGGTGGATATAATCTTTTAAAAGGGTGGATATAATCTTTAAACAGATTTTGCCTTAGTGAAATTAATGTCAATAAACTTTTTGTACATTTTTAAATGTTCTTGTTTTTGCATTTCTTTTGTGTGTTCTTGTGTTTACAATTTCATAGAGTTACACAAAAAATTTTGTGTTGGTGATTTAACATTCATTTAATCAGCACTTTATATGTGTTGATACTTTAACATTGCATATTTGTTTTGATGTTCATTTGTTAAGATTTCTTTTTCAAATTTGGAGTAAATCTTAATAGTTTGAATTTTGCTTGGTTAACGTAATTTTTGATAAATTAAAGTTTTGTGAATTAATCTTGTCTAAGAATTAACTAAATCTTGCGTTGTTTTCAAATAATAGTAAATTTTTTCAGATTGTGAATTTTAATTATAACTTTTTAATTTAGAAATAAATTTTTGTATTTAAAGTTTTAAAAGTACAGTGTTTCATTTTTGACCACCAGTGAATAGGTTTATTTGTGTACGCACAAGGTAAGTGATAGACATGTTTTGTTCTCTTCTCCTATATGAAGGTGAATGAAGACCAGGGAAACAATTATAGTTGTTTGATGGAGTGATGCCCTTTCCCCTTTAGTATATTTATTGCATAACAGTTATTACCTCACTCATAACTTGATAAACTTAGATTGATTTTTCAAGTGATAAGCAAGTTTTAAGATATGACCATCAGAAGATACGACCACCAGATGCATCCCCAGACAGGAGTTAATGAGGCCAAAAACCACCAGGGAATTGCTTAATTTCCATCCCTCCTGGGAAACAGTCACCTGCATACCAACGGAGACTCACTGCCACATCTACATATACTTTGTATATATACTCTTGTAACATATCATCTGTCCATATTCTGCCAGTTAACAGGGGCACAGGGCCTTTTTATCTTCAAATGTGTGTGTGTGTATTGTTCTTATGTAGTCAGTCCTGATATCATAGATAATAAACTACTGAATGTTAGGAAAATTATAGGGGCTTGTGTGATTCCATCTGACATTTTGGATACTTGTTACAATAAAGCTGTGAAGCTATTTTGAAGTAAAAGAGACACGAAGCCAGAAATCACTAGGAACGTACTTCGTGTGATGTCATCAACTTTGAGTCCATCAAACCACTGATGAAAATAGTATGTGTAAATACAATCATTCTATATAATATGCTATAGAAAAATGTGTGCGAAATTGTCCTCACAAGAATAACATCTTAGTTCATAAAATTTCATGTATGGGCTGTGATTCATTATATTGGGCCAGGCAATTAAGGAATTATATGTAAGCAAAAATCAACATATTTATTCATCTGGAATTGATTAGTCTCATTGGTCTCATATAAATAAAAAAAAAATTCAATTTACACGACTAACCAAAGAAAATAACATTAATTGAAGCCTCCATTCTACATGAGATGTTCAAAAGAGATTCAAAAGAAAAGCTACAGAATTCTAGTAATCCTTGTTAATGTCCTTTGCATCTCCGTAGTTTATGCAGTTACCATGTCATAAGTAATGACCCCAGAATTCATGAAAATGGTTATATACTCCTTTAATCCGGCCGAGTTAAGCTGGCTAGCTTTTTGCCAGATCAACTTGATGCAATAACTGGGTACTATAGTCTCCCTAGCCTACTTGGTCAAAGGAGGGTCTGGGGAGGGTGAAAGAGCGGTGCCAAATGTACGTTCCTCATTTTGCAAATAAAGCTATTGAAGAATCCCTTTCGATTCTTAAAAAAAAAAAAGGCTTTATTTAAAAGAAACACCTATCATTGTAACTGATGGTAGTTTTACGATAATAATATTTTTAGAAATAGAATAAGAAAATATTAATTAAGACAATGTAACAGCGCTTTACTCACGTTCTGCCACATCTTCGTTTGCCCAAAGGCGATGGTGAGGAAGAAACAATTATGGTTTTGGGTCAGTAGCCTTGGATTAACCAGTCCATTAAAGGACCTCAGGTCAACACAAGGAACAATGGATATCTCCCCAAAACGGAGCATAGCATAAAATATGAAAATTGATAAATACTATACTTACATTTAAAAATAAAAGAAATCTGAGCAAGGAGAGAGAGAGAGAGAGAGAGAGAGAGAGAGAGAGAGAGAGAGAGAGAGAGAGAGAGAGCGCATTTCCAATGCACAGAGATTATTCTTCAAATGACAATTGTGCAATCATTAAACAACCTCGACAATTTGTAAAATGTAAGAAAAAACCAAAGAAACGAAAGAAAAACTTGACTTATCAAAAGAAGACAAACGAGCCTAATAATTACTGAATGCGACGTGAAAAAACACAGTCCAAAATTATGAATTTACATTTAAAGAAGGGAGAGAGTCACCTGGTGATAGTTAATCTTTAAATTGTATTTAATTTATGCTCACATGTCTTTATTTATGACAATAACGTTTCTAAAAGAAGAAGTAGCTCTGAACTCCGTTGTTTACAAGAGAAACAAAACCAGGAAATACCAAAGAGGATTATAACAGGTCAAGGTCGAAGGAAGGAAAGGGTATCCATAAGCCACGAGTTACCTTCGAGAAACGGAGATATGTCAACACAGTAAAGCGATTGAGGGCCCTCCTTTTGACCAACGACGGTAGCTCCACTATAGACTAAATGAACATGGAGAACTTTTGCAAGGCCAACTAGATACAACCAACCTGATACAGCAGACTTGATGCTAGGTCAGTACTAAGTGACTGGTTTTGCACAGCCGATTGAATGCACCAGGCTCTACAGCCAATTGAATGCACCAGACTGTGCAGCCGATGTAATACACCCGACTCTGTGCAGCCTATTTAATGCACCCGACTCTGTGTAGCCAATGTAGTGCACCTGACTCTGTGCAGCCGATGGAATACACCTGACTTTGTGCAGCCGACTTAATGTACCCAACTCTGTGCAGCTGATTGAATGCACCAAACTCTGTACAGCTGACTGAATGCACCAGACTCTGTACAGTCGATTGATTGTGCCAGACTCTGTACAGCTGATTGAATGCACCAGACTCTGCGCTGTATTTAATGCACCCGACTCTGTACAACTGATTTAATGCACCCAACTCTGTGCAGCCGATTGAATATATCCGACTCTGTACAGCCAATTTAATGCACCCAACTCTGTGCAGCCGATTGAACGCACCCGACTCTGTACAGCTGATTGGATGCACCAGACTCTGTGCAGCAGATATAATGCATCCATTTCTGTGCAGCCGATTTAATGTACCCGACTGTGCAATCCATTTATTGCACCCAACTCTGTGTAGCCGACTTAATGCACCAGAATCTGTGCAGCCGATCAGATGCACCAGACTCTGTACAGCTGATTGAATGCACCAGACTCTGTACGTACAGTCGATTGATTGCACCAGACTCTGTACAGCTGATTGAATGTACTAGGCTCTGTGCAGTCAATTTAATGCATTCGACTCTGTGCAGCCGATTTAATGGATCCGAACCTGTAAAGCTGATTTAATGCACCCGACTCTGAGCAGCCGATATAAAGCTACTGACTGACGTTGGGCCAACTACACGCAGCTGACTTGCTCTCAGGTCGACTCCACACAAAGATGAGTTATTAAACCTTGCTTAGATGATCATAGATTTGGTGGCTTGGTTCCCTTATATTCATCACCAGTTGCATTAGAAAAGGAATTTCAAGTAGGGATTGCAAACCCACGATTAATAAAGAGTTATTATTGTAACTTACCCCAGATGCTCTTCGTCCTCCTTCGGAAGTCTGTTGCGTGTCTATGGCGCCCCCAAGCCAGCCGTGGTTTTTCAGATCTCTGTAGTTCGAGCTGAAACCCCCTGGACCATCGTTTCCTTGATGTAAGATAAAAAAATATACAGGTCGATTTCACTTATTATCTTAATATTCATTACTACAGAGGATGTAAGACCAATTCCAGCCTTTGGTTAGCGGAGTTCTTTATATTTTGATGAATATAAAAGTTACTTTGGCTAAGAAGGACGGGTAAAAAAAAAATTTAGTCCCACTAACCCTTTTAGATTTAAACTGCTAATGAATCACCTGTACAAACTCAACAAAATTCACAATATACGGTTGAGAAGACTATAGAATAAGTTGAATTTCCTGATATCCGTGGGTGTTGGGATCCTGGAAATTTCCCTGTACAACGCTTGGAACTTAAAACAATCTTTTTGTGAACTTACTTTATTAGGTTTTCAAAATTCTTTCCAATAAAATTCAACGCAAAGGACCCTAAATTATTCCTTATGAGGTGCCTTGCGTTTTTGAAAAACGCATTCAACAACTATTACAACTAATAGTAGCATTATTTGGAAAGTCTTCAACCTTTGAAAATATATTTGAGTAATGGCTATAAAGATAACACTATTATACTGTACATGCAGAGGTAAACAAAAGCTTTGAAAATTGTACCGAAGCAATAAATGATTAGTATTATAATCTCCCCTTCTCTCATTTCGGTACTGCTGAGTATCAAAATGACACTCGGCCTGAAATTTTAGATTACCTACAATTTGGTAAATTAACCGTCTCATAATTGTTAAGACTTCGAGTTTTCCAAAGTCTGATTTGTAGCCTACAACAGGGATAGAGATATTTTCCAAGATGAATGTAATCTAATTGATTAATAGTCCCTGCTCTAATATATTATATATATATATATATATATATATATATATATATATATATATATATATATATATATATATATATATATATATATATATATATATATATATATATATATATATATATATATATATATATATATATATATATATATATATATATATATATATATATATATATATATATATATATATATATATCCTGCCCTATGAGTCTACAGGGGGCAGGAAGACTTTAACTTTTAACTAATATATATATATATATATATATATATATATATATATATATATATATATATATATATATATATATATATATATAGAAAAAAGAGCAAAGAAAACCAAAGCGATAAAGAATTATCCTCATGATAAATGCTTTTTGCAGTAAACAATGTAAAGAAGCTAAAAAAATGGATGAAATCTAAAAAAATTAAATCATTTCATTACGAAAAAACAAATGATAGCACAACGCATTCACAGTTTCATATCAACTATTCTATGCCATGATTACCTTCCTGGTCAATCCAGAGTTCTTCACAGGATGAATCCTGGACATTGCACTTGAAAATGGCACCGGGTTCCGTCACCTCCCTCGGGTCTGGGTAGAAGCTCGAGTTCCCGCGAGGAGCTCCCACAAGAAGCCTAGAAATAGGCCACGTGTCACACAAGTGAATTCGGTCAGGTTCAGGGCAGATTTGAAAAGGTAGGAATGTGAATTTCGTTCTGACATTAACCTGCTTACATAAATTACCATGATACCTTGATACATGTTCTATTTTCACACGTATACTGTACATGCTTTGTTGCTCTTTTAAGTACAAACACACACACAAAACATATGTATATTTGATTGTGTGTGCATTTATGTATGTGTGCGCTTGTGAACTTGAGTGCATGTCTACACATCAAATGTAAATGAATATCTTGCAAGTATAGAATCTAAACAGTTTCTAACAGATTCAGGCCCATTTTAGAAAGCTGTGAACATCATATCTCGATAATCCGAAATGTTCCTTACTGTTCTACAGCAGAACATTTCCATAACCCACAGTGAAAAGATTTAAAGAGAACTAGATTTTGTTCATAAACTTATAGTTTGATAAAAAGAAAAAAAAAGAACCATTGTTGACAGTTTAGTGTCGCTGAATTTTAAACTTCCCCTTTTGATCCTTTTCATATTTTTGTAAACTGCATCGTGCTTTTTCTTCTAATGACCGATCGACAAATTGAAAGACCATCGATAAATATCATATGATGACTCACGAGATTTTTACGTGATTCTAGCTCCTCTTGATGTTAAACCCTCGGTTCGTTAAGTCTTTTATCATCTCAGAGTTCACGCTAGTCATTCGTTTACACTTTATACTTCCAAGTGCTGTTTTAATCCTCTTTTGGTGTTTTTTTTTTTTTATTCCTACAAAAGTTTAATTTTTCGCACAGTTTTTTTTATTTAAGATTTTTTTTTTTACATTCTAATGTGGCCATAACAATCTACTTTTCCCGTACATCTGTAAGGAGCAATAGATTATATATCTTTGATATCCTCTGTTCAGACAACCCGGAGTTTTGGTCTAGCTTGTACTGCCGTCCACTATTTCTCGGAACAGAAATGATAAGATGTGATCAGAGAGCCTAGACTGAGATGGTTTGAAGAAGTGGTAAGGATGACTGAGTGGTTGGAGTGACTAGGGCTTGGAAGCAACCTGTTAGGGTAGAAGTCCGAGAGGGAAGCAAAGGCATTTGAACAAATGGGTACTTAATATTCCTAAGGCCATAAAAATCTAATTTTCCCGTACATCTGTAAGGCACAATAGATTATATATCTTTTGATATCCTTTATTCAAACAACCTGGGGTTTTGGTCTAGCTTGTACTGCCGTCCACTATCTCTCGGAACAGAAATGATAAGATATGATCAGAGAGTCTAGACTGAGATAGTTTGGAGAAGTGGTAAGGATGACTATAGAGTCTAGACTGAGATGGTTTGGAAAAGTGGTAAGAATGACCATAGAGTCTAGACTGAGATGGTTTTGGAAAAGTGGTAAGGATGACCATAGAGTCTAGACCGAGATGGTTTGGAGAAGTGGTAAGGATGACCATAGAGTCTAGACTGAGATGGTTTGGAGAAGTGGTAAGGATGACCATAGAGTCTAGGCAGATGGTTTGGAGAAGTGGTAAGGATGACCATAGAGTCTAGGCCGAGATGGTTTGGAGAAGTGGTAAGGATGACCATAGAGTCTAGACCAGATGGTTTGGAGAAGTGGTAGGATGACCATAGAGTCTAGGCAGATGGTTTGGAGAAGTGGTAAGGATGACCATAGAGTCTAGGCCGAGATGGTTTGGAGAAGTGGTTAGGATGACCATAGAGTCTAGACCGAGATGGTTTGGAGAAGTGGTAAGGATGACCATAGAGTCTAGACCGAGATAGTTTGGAGAAGTGGTAAGGATGACTGAGGTGGAAGGTGTGACTAGGGCTTGGAGGAAACCTGTTAGGGTAGAAGTCTGAGAAGGAAGCAAAGGCATTTGAACCAATGGGCGCTTAATATTACTAACCTTTCCCACAACTAAAATCACTCTAGAAAAATATAAAGAAACAGAGAGAGAGAGAGAGAGAGAGAGAGAGAGAGAGAGAGAGAGAGAGAGAGAGAGAGAGAGAGAGAGAGAGAGAGAGAGAGAGAGAGAGCCGTTCAGTCTTGCGTTTCTGTTGGGCAACTTCAAGAAGGGTGACTCAAAGAAATACTCAGACTTTCATAACGGTTTTGTACAAGAACAGGCACGATGCTCTGTAGTGATTTACACTGTCTAATCATTCTATCCAGTAATTTTTTCATTTATTTCATTGTAATTATTTTTTATAGTTATGTACACCCCTCACTCTTATATCATGATGGCTGATTCTCTTTAGACACGATTAGCTACAAGGAAAAAGTTTTTATTTTCCTCACTGCATCATCAGTCTAAGGCGTCCGCTTTCAAATTTGTCTGTTGTTCTAAAGACAAAGGAAAAAAATACTTGAGTAATCTAACATTTTTTGGTAAACCTGATGACACTTACGTAACAACGTTTCTAAAATTCTTGGAATTTTTAAGTCAACATTATTTATATATTTAAAATGAGGTATGCAGATATTAACGTGTATTTGTTAGAATATGAAGATGCAAATGAAGTTACGAGCAGCTTTAGCCTCAATTAAAATCTGTGATATGGTTTTTCTGACCGTACAGAACAAATGAGGATAATAAGTACCTCTGACTTTATGTATTATTTGATATCTATTATGAGCATAGTTGAAGAATGGCATATATGGAATGCACATATTTTGAGAAGAATGACAACATAAATAAAAGTAAAAGATATAATAGGGCAGATAAAATCGATCAGTCTTCAGACAAGAGGGTATTATTTGCCTGTGGTGAGAAATCTAGTGGATAATACCCGATGCTGTGCAATACCAAGTTTATTCAAAATAAGGTACATGAAGGCATCGTCAAACAAATCTGTTTTCCATGACTTGTGAATTAAGTTTGCTTTAATTTCCTCCTTATCTAGGTTAGCCTCAAGTATATGACATTTGAATTGACTAGTATTCACAAGAATGATCTACAAAGAATGCACCACTTCACTCTGAAAATTATGTTACTGATATAACTGAGTATATTATAGTTTACATGAATTTTATGATGGTTTTTCATCAGAGCTATCAAGGAGAGACCAGATCCAGTGCAAGAGTTGTAATTTTTTATTAAGTAATTTGTCATACAAACATGAGTGACCAACGAGTCGATTGTGTTGCGCTATAAAAAAAAAAATATCATGTCTGTCAAACAATTCTCTAACCCCTCTTAGTTCCTCCAGATTTGGGATTTTGTCGTTCGGGTTAACGAAATGAAATTTCATGTTCACTACGAAAACATTAGACTCAGTTACAGAAAGAGAGAGACACTGAAAATATTCCAAATAATCTGAAACACATTTGGGTCTACTCACCAAGAAGAGCCGTCCGCGGGATTTCTCTGAAGAGCGACTGAAAATCCAAAGTAGGTTTCTCGTCCCCAGGATAACTCATAAATCAAGGGGTCTTCAAAAATCTTGTAGGACTCCGGTTCCAGATTAAAAGCAACCAATGCATCCCATTCAGACAACAAAAGGAGGTGAAACAGCAAGCATCCAAAGCCACTTGTAGGCCGTTTCCGATGTATTGACAGTTGCATGGTAAGATGATGACGTAATAGTTCTTACGCAGTTTCTCCAGCAGTGTACTCTGCGGAAAAGCATTCTTTTGTAAGTCGTTATGAAATTTCCTTATAACAGATTCTAATTTTTACTAGGTCATGTGGCTTCACCACCTCTTGTTTGCAGTTACTATATAATCAATTGTTTTCTTAATACAAAAATAAAGTACCCTATCATTTCACTTTGCCACAAAACACCTGCCAGGATCCTAATATCATGAATTATGTCCGCGGAAATCAACAGTCCTCTGACTTTTTAGTTTGATTTCAGGGTTTTAGTTTTCTGTAAAAGAAAACTATTGAGATGGCTTTCTCTGTCCGTCCGCACTTTTTATGTCAGCCCTCAGATCTTAAAAACTGCTGAGGCTAGAGGGCCTATGAATTGGTATTTGATCATCCACCCTCTAATCATCAAACATACCAAATTGCAGCCCTCTAGCCTCAGTATTTTTCATTTTATTTTAGGTTAAGGTTGGCCATGTATCGTGCGTCTGGCAGTGCTTTCTGGAGGCGTCGCGATGCACCTTCACTTGACCGCATCTGGGTGCAACTGAGTGCTGCCGAGAGTTTCATAGAGCATTATACGCTGTACAGAAAACTCGATTGCGCCGAAGAAACTTCGGCGCATTTTTACCTGTTCTTTTCGCTGCCAAATTTAGAAATTCTTCTCCTGAATTTCTCGTTAATTCCATAACTTAAGATCTTTTAAGAGGCATAAGTACAGTATTACCTCTTTCAAATGTAAACTCTACAATTTACCTGACGCCCTCTTTCCAATTACCTTCAACAAAAGCTATCCTGACACAGGTTCAGTATTGTTCATAGTTCTTAACCACGACTTTAAGTATTGCTGATGAACAACGTTTTGTACTTTTTCTCGCAAATTCCAAGTAACATAAGGCTGAAACCATTTTCAGCTATCCGAGCTACATGGTCCAATGATATTCTACAAAGTTATGAAATTTATTTATATGTTCTAATTTACTTCACCTACGTAACTGCACAGCTCAGTAAATCAGATTTACAGAGAATCTAGTTTGAGAAACTGAACTCATTGTCCTGCACACGAGGGAAATCTTTATGTTTAGATTGTAATAATATTTAGCGCATACTTATTCACACTACATTAAAACTACTGAAAAGGAGAAACAACAAAGTCTTGAAATAACTTGCTAATGGTTACAAGACATTCTTCGTTTGTCGGCATCCCTTCCATACAAATTTGATGTTTCATGGAAGGAATGACCACTTACCAAGCATTTTGCTTTATTTTTTATTTATTTTTTTTTTTTTTACGAAAAAAATCCTGCATCCTGGAATAATTTTATCTGGAAAGAAGTTTAGATTAGAGGGTTCGTGATGGTCAAATCTCAGTTTTATAATCGACAACTTTTTCGAAGCCCATTTTTTTTATAACAACAAACCACAGATTTTTTTACGGTAACAAAGATGCTCCGCTGGTGTTCTTTTTGTCTTCCAAAATCGAGTAGCCCCTCTAGCTGCTCATGGGGCTTTGATGAATTTGCATGAGAAATGGTTTTACTTGCAGAAAAAGTACCTTCCCGGATATTTTTTTTTTATGGCGTAATAAAGGAGATACGCAGGCCTGCTCATAGCAAAGTCAACTCCGCAAGAAAGTTTCATGTTCATGGTTATTAAACTTCCACTGGTGGTAAACGAGCCTCTTGAAAGGAAGCAGTTTACTTTAAAAATGCAGAAGAAGAAGAGGGTGAGGGTTTATTTTGTGATATCCTCACAGTACCCTACTGCGAAACCTGAACGCTTTAACAGTGACGAAGGGCGGTGGAGAGGAGATTACAATAAATTTCAGTTACTCGTTGGACGAGTCGGTAGAGCTCTCGGCTAGCACTCTACTAGACCCGAGTCCGGGTTTCCGGCCGACCAATGAAGAATTAGAGGAATTTATTTCTGGTGACAGAAATTCATTCCCGGCATAATGTGGTTCGGATTCCACAGTTCCTCATTGGATGGGTCGATATCGTACTCGGCTAGCATTCTCCTAGGCCCGCGTTCGATTCTCCGGCCGGCCAATGAAGAATTAGAGGAATTTATTTCTAGTGATAGAAATTCATTTCTCGCTATAATGTGGTTCGGATTCCACAATAAGCTGTAGGTCCCATTGCTAGGTAACCAATTGGTTCTTAGCCACGTAAAATAAGTCTAATCCTTCTAGCCAACCCTAGGAGAGCTGTTAATCAGCTCAGTGGTCTGGTTAAACTAAGGTATACTTAACTTACAATATGTTCCAAGTGGTTATATTTATTTGCACATGGAAAATCAAGTGGAGAAGATAACTCAGTTTACATTTACACGATACCGACGGTATGCTGAATTGATCTCAATGCAAATCAATATGGACGTCATGAAAATAGATAGATTCGAGAGATGAGGTGGCAAAAGTAAATAATTCTTCTCCTGCCATAGGCATTCCCTGCGACAGGTTTGACGGGGTGCATGGCTTTGTGCTGGCTTACTTTCATGGCACCCTAACATGAGTCATGTTTTACAGGCGCTGTGTTAATGTCATGCATTTAAGAATAACTCCATTTTATGATTCATCCTTTCCTCTAATAGCAGTCTGGATGTCAATCTGGGGTTATGACTCTGGAGTCAAGTACTTTATTCATTTTTGAAAAGCCATAGAAAGTGCAGAGTCCTTTGAACTAATTTTTTTTTCAGTCTTTCTGTTTAAATATAAAACATATTCAAGGACACGCGATGTTAAGCCCGATCAGCTGTAGGAAAATTTGTAAAGTAAAACAGGATGGATTTATTGGAAACTCCGTGATGATATTATTCTCAGAAAGACCAAGGAGTGTTTCATTTCCTTGGTTCCACAGCGATAAGAAGGCAGCAGAGACAGAGACAGTTTTACAGAATGCTTTTTCAACTCCTCAGCCTCATAATCATTTGTTTGATCACTAGAAATAAAGTTAAAGCCATACTCTTAAATATTTCTTTTCAAATTCAAATACCTAAAACTTTCATCAGATGAGACAATGCAGTTAAGTTTATTAGTTGAGTTACGACTGCCGACTCTTTCCTTTCAAAAGGTCTAACATAACTAATCCTTGTTCAAAGTCAATAAAAAGATAATCAAAAGTCAGTGTAATCTGGAATTGATAAACCGTTGGCCTGACTAAGGTTGGCGCCACTGTCAGTCGGTATGGTAACACTTGGGTCCACCGTCACCTTCCCCCGCACCCACTCCCCCACCCCGAACGACAAAGGACCCCACCCAGCACCACACCGGACAGAATCGTTCGTGAAGCTCTTGTGCTAATGCTTCTTGGCCTCCTTGATTCATGCACTCGATGCAGCATGATATAATATACCTGTTCAATAGAAAGAGACATAGTAGTAATATTTTAAAAATACAATTAGAAAATCTGAGATAGAAAGTTATTTGATATGTATATGGAACAGACGCAGAGTAGGGAGACAGGGGTCGTTGCTCCCTGACCTAACTAGAACTTGCCTTCCTAACCTGACTCAGGGCGCCGTGCCCTAACTTTGGGGGGGAATGGCGCTTCGGCCCCCTGGTCCCCCCGCCCGCAACTTCCAAGCAACATTGAATATAGGAAGCGGATCAGCGGGACCAAATTTATGATAAGAAATTACCAGCGCTTACCACTGTCTCCCTACTCTGCATACTACCTATATATACTATATATGTATGTATATATATATATATATATATATATATATATATATATATATATATATATATATATATATATATAGTGTATATATATACACATACATACAGTATATATATATATATATATATATATATAATGTATATATGGTAATTCTAAGCCGGCTGTTCGCGGTGAGCTAGACTATGGCAATTGACGTTTTCCTATGTTATTTTACTTGCTTTACAAAATTTAAAGTAATATTTTGTCGGCCGGCTGTAACTAAGCTGTCATTGACCTTTGAAAACTACGCAGCTTGAATTGCCTAAGGCAGGTAGGTCTAAGCCAGCATTCCGCGGCAATCCCCACCCTCCTTAGCTAATACGGCAAAATTGTAACCAGGAAACACCCCTAAAAATACCAACATAACGTACCCTAGGGTGTTTACTGGTTACAATTTTGCCGTATTAGCTATGGAGGTGGGGTGGGGCGGGCGCGGAATGCCGGCTTAGACCTACCCTGCGTTAGGTAATTCAAGTCGTATAGTCTTCAAAGGTCAATTACAGTTTAGTTACAACTGACCGACAAAATATTACTTTAAATTCTTGTAAAGCAAATAAAATAACATACAAAAACCCCAACTGCCACAGTCTAGCTCACCGCCGACAGCCGGCTTATATATATATATATATATATATATATATATATATATATATATATATATATATATATATATATATATATATATATATATATAATATATATATATAATGTGCGTAAGTATGTTTTAAAAATGTATCAAGAAACATTGTATTTTTTTAACTTTGGTTTCAAACTATCAGTTTCCCTAATGCAAAGGGTTATATAATCAGCATAAATTGTTTGTTATCAATCCCAGTCTAGAATTGGAGGATAGATATACTTTTGAATAAATGTCCTTGACCCTTCTCTCTCTCTCTCTCTCTCTCTCTCTCTCTCTCTCTCTCTCTCTCTCTCTCTCTCTCTCTCTCTCATTCGCGTTCTTCAAGTTCTGTGTAACACTTTATTTGAGCATTGTTGCTTATGCGTTCTCCAAACTGAAAAATCGCCATCACTAATGTTAGAGTATAAAGATACTCTATTGTCACTGTTGTCTTGGTTTTTTTTCCAAAGAACTTCATTTTTTGCTATGGGGTCTTTCTTGACACAAAGGCATCTTGTAGTGTTAATTGTTATTTATTCTCGGTGAATATAGGTAATACCCTTCCTTCATGAGATACCAGTCATGTATGATGTTACTTTTGCAGCCTCAGCGAAGTGAAAACAGCAAAGCAACCATGAAGAACTTTTGAACTGAGTTTTCCCATCTCATTTACCACTTTCATAGCTGTAAAGTTAACGGCGTACGTAGAGCGGACACTTTCATCATAAAAAGGTTATCAAACAGATTTATTCCGAGTCTTATAATAGACCTTGCTTCTGAATCTATCATTAACCTCAAACAAGAATGACCTCAACAGAACGGAAATACAAAACTCTGCTACATCCTAAGGACGCCAAGGAGCCTTTTCTCTACCAAAGGTCGAAAGTCACATCAAAGTTAAGTTTTCGAAGAAGGCGCCTCATGAAATGACTTTTACCCACGAAATTATTCTTCAGGCGTCTAAGAACGAGTCAGGTACAACTCTCTTATGCTTCGGTTTATCCGCGACAGAATAATCCCAAACTAGATTCTCATTGAAACGGTTTATGAATCATATATTGTTTACTTTCTTTAGTTGATAAGACTGACAAGAATGTGGTTGAGATGTACGTAATCTGTAGAAAGAAAAGTTCACAGGCATGTCGTTTTGGTGTGAACGATCATTCATAGATGCCACGTCCAAGAGAAGTACATAGTGCTTGTTACTTCAACAAAAGAAATCCATAATCCGTCACTTACAACAAAAAGAATTTCAAAGCCTAGACTCACCTCGTTTCCTGAGCATTCGATGACCTTGTAATCACCGCATTATTAAGGATAGCACTTGACTTTGAAACAGCACAGCTTTAAATTGAGAACACTGCACTAGTGAGTCGGTCTTTGTCACTCTTCTGTGTGCCGTTCAACGCGCTGACCAAAATCGCACACCCTCCCTGATTAGACTTACCGGAAACTAAGACTTGCGTCACTCCTAATCCTAAGAATGCTTTCAACGTTTTTGTTGTCTCTTTATTGAGCAAAAGGTAGCTCGTTATCGTTCAGCTTATACGTATTCTGAGTGCGATACATATACAGTAAGTGCTGTTTGTCTTTTTTATGCCATCAAAATATTAGTTTTCTGTAAAAGAGAACTATTTCGCCGGCTTTGTCTGTCCGTCCGCCCTCAGATCTTAAACACTACTTAGGCTAGAGGGCTGCAAATTGGTATGTTGATCATCCACCCTCCAATCATCAAACATACCATATTGCAGCCCTCTAGCCTCAGTAGTTTTTATTTTCTTTAAGGTTAAAGTTAGCCATAATCGTACTTCAGGCAGCGCTATAGGTACCAGCAACATAGGCCACCACCGAACCGTGGCTAAGTTCCATGGGCCGAAGCTAAGAGTTTTATGGGGCGTAGCTGAGGTCACTTGAACAGAAAAAACTCGATTGCGCCGAAGAAACTTAGGCGCATTTTTTACTTGTTTTTTCTGTCGCCGCTCAAGGCACTGATGGATGGCGAATGGGCGCCAAATGAGTGAAGAGGAAACGAGGGGTGAGAGAGGACGAAAGACCCCTTTTGTAGTATTTGTTACGAAATTGTTATCACAATACGAAAACCTTAGGTACGTCCATGCCACAATCAATCATTTCATGAACGCACGTCTGCAATCTGTCGCATATATATAAATATATACATATATATATATATATATATATATATATATATATATATATATATATATATATATATATATATATATACATACATATATATATATATATATATATATATATATATATATATATACATACATACATACATATACATATATACAGTATAAACACATATATATATACATATATATATGTATACGTATATCAGAAATTGTTTAGAAAAGTTGAGAAAGAACCTCTGGCAAATGCTGGATACTCGTATGAATCACTGGTTAGAACTGTCAAGAAGTCGTTGACGTGTATTCGACTTGTTTGTGATGTGTGAGCAATACGTTGCTTGTTTTATGTTTATGTGATGTTTTACGGCAGCTTGGACGCACCAATGCGCTGTGGTGTTAAACATAAGAAAAGACACGAACTGTAATGTCTCAAAGCGGAAACATTATCAAGCCAAACTTGAAAAAAACGTTATTTTAGAATAAAATCCTTTCATTACCGACAGAGGTCAGTAGGTGTTATCAGGACTGTGCTACTGTCATGGCAGTTGAGGGGAACTGAGGGGCAATAATCCAGCAAATTCGTTATTTTAAATCCCTGTCTCCGCCATCTCTCCAAAATTGCTCTGAGGAAGAACACCACTGATTTTCCCAAGGAGTTTTCTCCTTGTGGGAACATCGAAACTTCTTAAACAAAATCATTTTAAGTGCGACACTCTGACCTCGATTTTTAGCACTTTACCTTTTTTAACTCGATAATAATCACTGGTACACTGTCTTGAGCTGAGAAGGAATTTTGTACAATTAGCAAAGAGTTCTCCTTTATTGTGACGATTGTCGTATTGAAGGAATTTAGCCTCAAAACGAACCTTGTATTTCCTTTCTACGTGATTTCCTTAAGGCGGTGAGAAACCTCGACAGTTATAGCTCCAAACTAAGTGATGTCATGTCCAACTAGATGACAGTTCAGGAGTGCATCTTGAGACGATTCATATATGAAAATCTGGCAGGATTCCAAAGTAACTTTTGTGGAAGTCATTATATCTCTGACATGATCTGTTGATTGGACTCATATTGCCAACAAGCGTCCATATCCATTACCGTTGACGCCAAAAGTAAACATTATTTGCTAATATACCATTTTGTAAAAAATAAAAATCTGGGTATATAAGGTTTCGTGGGAGAAAATTTTGATGTGATCAAAATCTCATCATTTGTGCTAAAGAAAGATGAAGGTAAACTTTCAAAGATATAAATGATCCATTAGACAAAAGTTAAAACGCAAAAGACAGGATGAATAAAAGGCGGGAAGGATATTTAACAGAAGGATATTAATTTTTTAAAATCCTATCTGCATTATATGTTAACCTTAACATAGAGAGAGAGAGAGTAGTTGAATAGTTTAACTATTAACATTGTGGCAGCTTTTGTTATTGCTACCGTACAATGACACATCGATTCTTATTCTAATTATTTCAGAATTAATCTTAGAATGTAAAGTTGTTATCAAACTACAGGAGGGCCTATCAAAGAATAAAACTTAGCAACAAAGAAGAAAATTACTTGATTTCTAGTGACCAAACAAATGAGTGAAAGTGTGGTAAGAATTTAGCTTTTCTTCTACATAAAAATGCTTATTTTTATAACTCTCTCTCTCTCTCTCTCTCTCTCTCTCTCTCTCTCTCTCTCTCTCTCTCTCTCTCTCTCTCTCTCTCTCTCTCCCATGTGTTTATACATCGACGAAGAACCAAGACAGAGTCGAAAAACTTATTAGCTTTCATCCCAGCTGCAACCATTAATTTTTTGGTTGAAATGTTTAAATTTTCTTGAATTGCAGAGAAAGGAATTATTTTGGAGATCCTGTTAATACTTTTCGTTATTTCTGGTTTCTGTGCCACTGACTCCATTTGCTAAATCTAATTTCTATTTTCGTATTTTGGATATTTTAAAGTCGTACTATTGTTCAAAGGCAGCACAACGGAAATTTTTTAGAGGCATAACATCTAGAAAAATTCATAAAAGGTATTAAAAAAGGAGAAGAATGTTTCCTTTTTTTCTCGAAAATGCCAAGACTGTTAGTTGGAAGAATTCTTTAATTAAATCTGCAAATATTCAGAGTCAAAGTAAGATGTAAAAAACATCGGAATGCGTGAAATTTAACCCCAATATTGGCTAACTTTTCCTTGCATTATTATTGTATCTTGAAGCCCAGAAACTGATCTATAAAAAATCTTCAACTTTAGTGAAGTTATTGGTATACTTGGTGTCTACGATAGACAAAACTCTTGGCGCTGTTGATAAACCAACAAGACAAACTCTTATCTGAGGCTGGAGACTAAAAGCCAAACTTTTCTTCGCCAAAAATAACCACCGCCAATTTTGACGATGATGATCTTGAACAATAGCTGATAATATTTTATAGTTCTTTCTAAAGCGCTAGTTTAGTTTACTAAACAGCAACAGTGGTGAGCAAGTAGACAACCCAAGGCTACCTACCAATCACATGCATTATACTTTATTCTAGAAAGGCAAAACCAGATATCTCCATAAGAAAAGAAATTATACTGTATCTGAATGAAATACTTTAACAACGTCTTAGGAATGCAAGTTTTGATAAGATCTACACAAGGGATGTTGTTGCTCATGAATTTCAATAATTCTGAATACTTGGTAACGCCATACACCTTGTCTGTATCTGTACCAACACTTGCATAAGTAGTTTAGCAAGCTCATTAAGGAAACAATTGTATCCGTGTAACTTTTCAGAGTTGCTCTACATCACTGATTTCAAGACTAAAGTCAAAAGATATTACCGCTGAAAACATTTGCATTATAGTGAACGAAAATCAGAAGGTCTCGAAACTTTATTAAGAATAAGAAATTGTCTTGACTCGTAAAGAATTTCACACGCATGTGGACATAGTTTTACATTTCTAATGAATTGAAGCTTTAGGAAAGATGTTGCTATAGAACAGATGTGCATACGGGATCATTTTGTGCCAAAATTCAGTTTAGAGCATAAGCTGCAAAATAGTACGAATTTAAAAGGTTAATTTTTATAAGTCGCCACTCATAAGTAGTGTGCAAGTTTGCAACTCATTTTAACAGTCTGAAGGGGGCTTTTGACAGTTTTATATCGAGAGTTTTAACCTTCAGTGCTTGCAGGTGAGTAAGCAAAGGGTAAAAGATCAGATCAGTAGAAATCCAGTTTCAAGTAACGATGCAGAAACGTTTTTAAATGTCATGCAAATTAAGGGTGAACGACAGTCATTTTTAAAAACAACACACGAGTCATTTTTTGCAGTTCATAACTTCGGCAGATCAAGTGTATATTTCAACACAATACTTCTTACAGTCTGCAAGCTTACGTAACTGTTTGGAATTTTGTCTTTGTCATGGGGGTGTACAGGATATAGTGGCACTAATACTAGCTAACTAGTACTGCATCCCTTCCTAAATGGAAGCAGACTGACTCTTGCAAAGGGCATTATATTTACTATTCTGTACTGCATCCCTTCCTAAATGGAAGCAGTCTGACTCTTGCAAAGGGCATTATATTTATTATTCTGTCAACTATGTCATTTGCAGAACTTTATTTAGGAAGTCTGTTTTCAATAGGCACATACGTCCTTCTTGCTTTTTTTTTTTGCAGAGGCACAAAATTGTAAATTTTGGGGGGAATTCATCTCACTATTGTACCAGGCATGAAGATTTCATCTGCCTCCTCAAAACTATAGACAGGTGGATCCAGCATCATGGGATCATGAGAATATAGCAGATACTCCAGCTGAGATGTTTATGATAAATGGTATTATGAACCTAGTGTTTATTTCTAGCAGTTATACAGGGTAGTCTCACAGGATACCAAGAAATACTCTATAAGGTTTTTCTAGGAGCAAAGCTCTGCAAAAACCGAGTTGAAATCGCTTTCTAAGCTGCTTATCTTATTCACACATTGCGCATATAATAATAACCGATCTGGGCAAGAGCAAGTGGTTAAACATGCAAAGTTTTCTCAAACTCATGATGCTAATATATGAACTACTATGTAACTCGTCAAGTCCCAAAGCCAAAATTTACATACGTCCTAAAGCTGTGTACACGAAGGGCAGACAGCGTATGTTGATGATGTAAACTTCTTTCCCCTACTTATCCTCACGTTCTGCACTCCTCAGTTCCTCCATTCATTTGTGTTCCTCTTTCCTTTCCTGTCGCTCTGTCTCTAACGGTTTCTTCGTTTGCTTATGCTCTCTCTCTCTCTCTCTCTCTCTCTCTCTCTCTCTCTCTCTCTGTTCTGCTTCCATCAGTTAACTTTCATTTCTCATATGTCGCATTAACTTCTGCACAAACACTATCAAATCCCCTAGATTATGCCATGCCTGTAGCAATGGCTGATTCATAGGAACGTAATTGTGCTTACTGCAACACTGAACAGTATAGGCTAATGTCCTGAAAATGCATTAAAAGCAGATCTCTCTCTCTCTCTCTCTCTCTCTCTCTCTCTCTCTCTCTCTCTCTCTCTCTCTCTCTCTCTCTCTCTCATGATCAATTTACATATTAGTACATATGTCATGCAATTGTATATATTAGTTTTTAATGTTTATGGTACAAAATTATTCACATATTTTATTTGAGAAAAACTTCGTATGCATTGCCACTCGCTCAAGCACTAATTGGCTGCTATTGCATGATAAAGGCACGAATATGTAGCCTTAAAAGGTATTCCAACTCAGAATTTGAAGAGCTTAGCTTTTGAGAAATGTAAAAGTTGTGGCGGGATTTTAAAACACAAAAAACAGTACACAACACTCACCCTGGTCCTCGGTTGCTGGAAGATGGAGTAAGGCGTCCACGGTCGCCAACACAGCACACAAAACAACATAAACCCCGACCAAAACAGAAAAACACACGACTCACGAACATACAGCAACAAGAACAGCACACTAACAAGGAAAACCAACAACTCTCAAAAAAACACACAAAAAACTGTCCAAAACCAAACGACAGACCAGCACTAGCTCTGACTCAAGACTCCTTCAAAACCCGAAAAATCCTCACATATATTCCACAGACAGACAGCGCCGTAAACAAACTAACGACCTCATCCCTCTTCCAACAACCGAAGCACTCACTAACGACAATTACACTCTCTCTCTCTCTCTCTCTCTCTCTCTCTCTCTCTCTCTCTCTCTCTCAAAACGTTGGGAAATGCTAAATAAAAACAAATTTATTCATCCCTCTATATTTCTCCCCCCTTTTAGCATTTCCCAACCAACACCTTTCACACCTCTTTCAAATCGCCTTACGCAACACCCACGGATGCTCACTAGCAGGTTCTCTAGATCGCGTTCGCGGGCACGCAATCATTCTCTCAGAATCATTCTCTCTTCTAGCAACATTCAAACTCACATCTTCTCCTCCATTTCTCTCTCAGATTCACGCTATCTTCTTCACTATTACCACTCTCAATTTCATCCACAATCTCATCTATACCCTCTAACTCGTTCCCAAATACCTCCCCAATTCTTCAACTAACCCATCCCATTCGCTCATTGACCTTTCCAATTCTTGCAACGATTCATTCATGCTTTCAATCACTCGTATATTACTGCTACGCTCTCTTACTCTTACACTTTCGCTCACCTCCAACCGTTCACTAACCCCTACACGTTCAGTCAACTCAGTTATATCAAACCCGCATATGCTATACGTTCTATCCATACCATCCCATTCATCCGTATTACACGCTTTATCACTCATTTCCACTTTGGCACTCACACCCTATCACACAACTTACGACCATTCAGTTTACTTACGTTCTTCCCTTTCTTACGTTTTTTACCATACTCTATCAAAACAAATTGCTGATCCTCCATACACAAGCTCTCATGCATACTTGGTTCACCCACATTCGATTTCAACCATTTATACACCCCATTCTCTCTCACATATTCCGGTACATCCTTCCATCTACGCAATTGGTTGTGATGCGCTCGCATTTCTCTCACACTACCATCTACACATACTTCCCCTACAACATAACTAAGCCCACTGGGACCAACTTCCAACACTTCATACGGACCCTCAAATTTTTCACGCACTTTATTTACATTCAACCGCCCTTTCTCGATTACTTCTTTCAACACTTTCTCGCCCACCTTGTAACTTTCAAACCTTTCATGCGCCTTCTTCCATACCTCCCTATCATTCTCAGATAGACCCAATCTCGGTCTCACTATCTTTTCAAAATTTAACACATACTTACACGGAGACATACCAATACCCTTATGCACAGTGGCGTTGTATACCCACAACGCTCGCCCAACGTTTACATCCCAATCATTATCACATTCACTCATCATACGTAATATCTCTGTCAACGTTCTCACCGTTCGTTCCGCCAATCCATTCGCACTGGGCATATACGACGTAGAGTACACATGTTCTATGCCCCAATCACGCAACATTTGCTCAAACTCCCATCCAACAAATTCAGGCCCATTGTCACTCAACATTCGCGTCGGCTTGCACACACAATTGGCAACATCACTTGACCCACCATTCTCGCTACAGTCTCACTCTTTTTGTTCCGAATCGCTACCGCATGTGCAAACTTACTCAAATGATCTACCATTACAACCATTTCCACATGTCCTCTAGCAGTCACAGGCAACGACACACAATCAATCACAACCATCTCAAATAACTCTTTCATCTGCAATCGCAACACAGGTGGATTCGCATGCACACTTTGATACTTACCCTTCTGACAGTCCGCACACGTAATCGCTACATCCGCACAAATTTTACTCAATCCAGGCACATACAATCTCTCTCATACATTCCCATAATTTATTTTTCCCCAGATGCCCAAACCTATTATGCCAATAAACACATACCCACGGCTGCGTCTTCCGAAAATACTGGCACATACACTTCCCCATCCCATATTCCTTCCTGATGCAAAAAATAAACTATACCTTTACATACAACAAATCTCTTAGCACTTCAACATACACTTCTAACTCAGACGGCCAACTTCCTACTCTTACACCCCTAACACACACTCTCTTAACATATTTATTTTCATGCACTGATTTTGCATCTGCTTAATTTCCTCTTCACTCAACAAATCATTTTCACTCCTTGCAATATCTACCATACCTACAAAACTAGTTTTAGACACATCCCCTCCTTTAACCTTCGTTATTTCCCTGCCACCCTTTCCTAAAATTCCCCTCCCGACATCCACACTTATATCATGCATTCTCATAAAATCAATTCCTAATAAAAAACATCTTGGCATATCATTCTCATCCATGACTACAAAATTATGTATTATTTCAAATCCCCCTAACTGAATTTTTAATTGTACCTCCTCCCATACTAACACACTCCCTTGTCCCAAACCATGTATCCTTACACTCGTTGATTTTCTTTTATATCCCAATCGCACCTTTCCAATTCACTAACTACTGTACTACTCACTAACGACACTTGTGCTCCCCCTGTCTACCAAACTACAATATTTATTCTGATCCACCACTACATTCGTTACTAATTTACCTTTCGCTTCATGCATACACACTCTCACGGCTACATTCACCTGCTTAGCTTCCTCACAACCATCCTCATCGCATTCATCTTCAACGATATCCTCAACCCCTACCCCTTATTCCCTCAGTTTCCCCACAATCACCTTTGGGGCGCCAAAATATTATGTGGCGGGATTTTAAAACACAAAAAACAGTACACAACACTCACCTGGTCCTCGGTTGCTGGAAGATGGAGTAAGGCGTCCACGGTCATAACACAGCACACAAAACAACATAAACCCGACCAAAACAGAAAAACACACGACTCACGAACATACAGCAACAAGAACAGCACACTAACAAGGAAAACCAACAACTCTCAAAAAAAACACACAAAAAAACTGTCCAAAACCAAACGACAGACCAGCACTAGCTCTGACTCAAGACTCCTTCAAAACCCGAAAAATCCTCACATATATTCCACAGACAGACAGCGCCGTAAACAAACTAACGACCTCATCCCTCTTCCAACAACCAAAGCACTCACTAACGACAATTACACTCTCTCTCTCTCTCTCTCTCTCTCTCTCTCTCTCTCTCTCTCTCTCTCACAAAACGTTGGGAAATGCTAAATAAAAACAAATTTATTCATCCCTCTATATTTCTCCCCCCTTTTAGCATTTCCCAACCAACACCTTTCACACCTCTTTCAAATCGCCTTACATTGGGATGCTCACTAGCAGGTTCTCTAGATCGCGTTCGCGGGCACATAATCATTCTCTCAGAATCATTCTCTCTTCTAGCAACATTCAAACTCACATCTTCTCCTCCATTCTCTCTCAGATTCACGCTATCTTCTTCACTATTACCACTCTCAATTTCATCCACAATCTCATCTATACCCTCTAACTCGTTCCCAAATACCTCCCCAATTCTTCAACTAACCCATCCCATTCGCTCATTGACCTTTCCAATTCTTGCAACGATTCATTCCATGCTTTCAATCACTCGTATATTACTGCTACGCTCTCTTACTCTTACACTTTCGCTCACCTCCAACCGTTCACTAACCCCTACACGTTCAGTCAACTCAGTTATATCAAACCCGCATATGCTATACGTTCTATCCATACCATCCCATTCATCCGTATTACACGCTTTATCACTCATTTCCACTTTGGCACTCACACCCCTATCACACAACTTACGACCATTCAGTTTACTTACGTTCTTCCCTTTCTTACGTTTTTTACCATACTCTATCAAAACAAATTGCTGATCCTCCATACACAAGCTCTCATGCATACTTGGTTCACCCACATTCGATTTCAACCATTTATACACCCCATTCTCTCTCACATATTCCGGTACATCCTTCCATCTACGCAATTGGTTGTGATGCGCTCGCATTTCTCTCACACTACCATCTACACATACTTCCCCTACAACATAACTAAGCCCACTGGGACCAACTTCCAACACTTCATACGGACCCTCAAATTTTTCACGCCTTTATTTACATTCAACCGCCCTTTCTCGATTACTTCTTTCAACACTTTCTCACCCACCTTGTAACTTTCAAACCTTTCATGCGCCTTCTTCCATACCTCCCTATCATTCTCAGATAGACCCAATCTCAGTCTCACTATCTTTTCAAAATTTAACACATACTTACCTTTGAGACATACCAATACCCTTATGCACAGTGGCGTTGTATACCCACAACGCTCGCCCAACGTTTACATCCCAATCATTATCACATTCACTCATCATACGTAATATCTCTGTCAACGTTCTCACCGTTCGTTCCATTGGAATCCATTCGCACTGGGCATATACGACGTAGAGTACACATGTTCTATGCCCCAATCACGCAACATTTGCTCAAACTCCCATCCAACAAATTCAGGCCCATTGTCACTCAACATTCGCGTCGGCTTGCACACACACATTTGGCAACATCACTTGACCCACCATTCTCGCTACAGTCTCACTCTTTTTGTTCCGAATCGCTACCGCATATGCAAACTTACTCAAATGATCTACCATTACAACCATTTCCACATGTCCTCTAGCAGTCACAGGCAACGACACACAATCAATCACAACCATCTCAAATAACTCTTTCATCTGCAATCGCAACACAGGTGGATTCGCATGCACACTTTGATACTTACCCTTCTGACAGTCCGCACATCGTAATCGCTACATCCGCACAAATTTTACTCAATCCAGGCACATACAATCTCTCTCTCATACATTCCCATAATTTATTTTTCCCCAGATGCCCAAACCTATTATGCCCAATAAACACATACCCACGGCTGCGTCTTCCAAAATACTGGCACATACACTTCCCCATCCCATATTCCTTCCTGATGCAAAAAATAAACTATACCTTTACATACAACAAATCTCTTAGCACTTCATATACACTTCTAACTCAGACAGCCAACTTCTACTCTTACACCCCTAACACACACTCTCTTAACATATTTATTTTCATGCACTGATTTTGCATCTGCTTAATTTCCTCTTCACTCAACAAATCATTTTTCACTCCTTGCAATATCTACCATACCTACAAAACTAGTTTTAGACACATCCCCTCCTTTAACCTTCGTTATTTCCCTGCCACCCTTTCCTAAAATTCCCCTCCCGACATCCACACTTATATCATGCATTCTCATAAAATCAATTCCTAATAAAAACATGTTGGCATATCATTCTCATCCATGACTACAAAATTATGTATTATTTCAAATCCCCTAACTGAATTTTTAATTGTACCTCCTCCATACTAACACACTCCCTTGTCCCAAACCATGTATCCTTACACTCGTTGATTTTCTTTTTATATCCCAATCGCACCTTTCAATTCACTAACTACTGTACTACTCACTAACGACACTTGTGCTCCCGTGTCTTCCAAACTACAATATTTATTCTGATCCACCACTACATTCGTTACTAATTTACCTTTCGCTTCATGCATACACACTCTCACGGCTACATTCACCTGCTTAGCTTCCTCACAACCATCCTCATCGCATTCATCTTCAACGATATCCTCAACCCTACCCCTTATTCCTCAGTTTCCCCACAATCACCTTTGGGGCGCCAAATATTATGTGGCGGGATTTTAAAACACAAAAAACAGTACACAACACTCACCCTGGTCCTCGGTTGCTGGAAGATGGAGTAAGGCGTCCACGGTCGCCAACACAGCACACAAAAAAACACAAACCCAACCAAAACAGAAAAACACACGACTCACGAACATACAGCAACAAGAACAGCACACTAACAAGGAAAACCAACAACTCTCAAAAAGCACACAAAAAACTGTCCAAAACCAAACGACCACCAGTACTAGCTCTGACTCAAGACTGCCCTCAAAAAAAAAAAAAACCTCACATATATTCCACAGACAGACAGCGCCGTAAACAAACTAACGACCTCATCCCTCTTCCAACAACCGAAGCACTCACTAACGACAATTACACACTCTCTCTCTCTCTCTCTCTCTCTCTCTCTCTCTCTCTCTCTCTCACAAAACGTTGGGAAATGCTAAATAAAAACAAATTTATTCATCCCTCTATATTTCTCCCCCTTTTAGCATTTCCCAACCAACACCTTTCACACCTCTTTCAAATCGCCTTTACACAACACCCACGGATGCTCACTAGCAGGTTCTCTAGATCGCGTTCGCGGGCACGCAATCATTCTCTCAGAATCATTCTCTCTTCTAGCAACATTCAAACTCACATCTTCTCCTCCATTCTCTCTCAGATTCACGCTATCTTCTTCACTATTACCACTCTCAATTTCATCCACAATCTCATCTATACCCTCTAACTCGTTCCCAAATACCTCCCCCAATTCTTCAACTAACCCATCCCATTCGCTCATTGACCTTTCCAATTCTTGCAACGATTCATTCATGCTTTCAATCACTCGTATATTACTGCTACGCTCTCTTACTCTTACACTTTCGCTCACCTCCAACCGTTCACTAACCCCTACACGTTCAGTCAACTCAGTTATATCAAACCCGCATATGCTATACGTTCTATCCATACCATCCCATTCATCCGTATTACACGCTTTATCACTCATTTCCACTTTGGCACTCACACCCTATCACACAACTTACGACCATTCAGTTTACTTACGTTCTTCCCTTTCTTACGTTTTTACCATACTCTATCAAAACAAATTGCTGATCCTCCATACACAAGCTCTCATGCATACTTGGTTCACCCACATTCGATTTCAACCATTTATACACCCCATTCTCTCTCACATATTCCGGTACATCCTTCCATCTACGCAATTGGTTGTGATGCGCTCGCATTTCTCTCACACTACCATCTACACATACTTCCCCTACAACATAACTAAGCCCACTGGGACCAACTTCCAACACTTCATACGGACCCTCAAATTTTTCACGCACTTTATTTACATTCAACCGCCCTTTCTCGATTACTTCTTTCAACACTTTCTCGCCCACCTTGTAACTTTCAAACCTTTCATGCGCCTTCTTCCATACCTCCTATCATTCTCAGATAGACCCAATCTCGGTCTCACTATCTTTTCAAAATTTAACACATACTTACACGGAGACATACCAATACCCTTATGCACAGTGGCGTTGTATACCCACAACGCTCGCCCAACGTTTACATCCCAATCATTATCACATTCACTCATCATACGTAATATCTCTGTCAACGTTCTCACCGTTCGTTCCGCCAATCCATTCGCACTGGGCATATACGACGTAGAGTACACATGTTCTATGCCCCAATCACGCAACATTTGCTCAAACTCCCATCCAACAAATTCAGGCCCATTGTCACTCAACATTCGCGTCGGCTTGCACACACACATTGGCAACATCACTTGACCCACCATTCTCGCTACAGTCTCACTCTTTTTGTTCCGAATCGCTACCGCATATGCAAACTTACTCAAATGATCTACCATTACAACCATTTCCACATGTCCTCTAGCAGTCACAGGCAACGACACACAATCAATCACAACCATCTCAAATAACTCTTTCATCTGCAATCGCAACACAGGTGGATTCGCATGCACACTTTGATACTTACCCTTCTGACAGTCCGCACACGTAATCGCTACATCCGCACAAATTTTACTCAATCCAGGCACATACAATCTCTCTCTCATACATTCCCATAATTTATTTTTCCCCAGATGCCCAAACCTATTATGCACCAATAAACACATACCCACGGCTGCGTCTTCCGAAAATACTGGCACATACACTTCCCCATCCCATATTCCTTCCTGATGCAAAAAATAAACTATACCTTTACATACAACAAATCTCTTAGCACTTCGCTTATACACTGATTCTAACTCAGACGGCCAACTTCCTACTCTTACACCCCTAACACACACTCTCTTAACATATTTATTTTCATGCACTGATTTTGCATCTGCTAATTTCCTCTTCACTCAACAAATCATTTTCACTCCTTGCAATATCTACCATACCTACAAAACTAGTTTTAGACACATCCCCTCCTTTAACCTTCGTTATTTCCCTGCCACCCTTTCCTAAATTCCCCTCCCGACATCCACACTTATATCATGCATTCTCATAAAATCAATTCCTAATAAAAAACATCTTGGCATATCATTCTCATCCATGACTACAAAATTATGTATTATTTCAAATCCCTAACTGAATTTTTAATTGTACCTCCTCCCATACTAACACACTCCCTTGTCCCAAACCATGTATCCTTACACTCGTTGATTTTCTTTTATATCCCAATCGCACCTTTCCAATTCACTAACTACTGTACTACTCACTAACGACACTTGTGCTCCCGTGTCTACCAAACTACAATATTTATTCTGATCCACCACTACATTCGTTACTAATTTACCTTTCGCTTCATGCATACACACTCTCACGGCTACATTCACCTGCTTAGCTTCCTCACAACCATCCTCATCGCATTCATCTTCAACGATATCCTCAACCCTACCCCTTATTCCCTCAGTTTCCCCACAATCACCTTTGGGGCGCCAAATATTATGTGGCGGGATTTTAAAACACAAAAAACAGTACACAACACTCACCCTGGTCCTCGGTTGCTGGAAGATGGAGTAAGGCGTCCACGGTCGCCAACACAGCACACAAAACAACATAAACCCGACCAAAACAGAAAAACACACGACTCACGAACATACAGCAACAAGAACAGCACACTAACAAGGAAAAACCAACAACTCTCAAAAAGCACACAAAAAAACTGTCCAGGACCAAACGACAGACCAGCACTAGCTCTGACTCAAGACTCCTTCAAAACCCGAAAAATCCTCACATATATTCCACAGACAGACAGCGCCGTAAACAAACTAACGACCTCATCCCTCTTCCAACAACCGAAGCACTCACTAACGACAATTACACTCTCTCTCTCTCTCTCTCTCTCTCTCTCACAAAACGTTGGGAAATGCTAAATAAAAACAAATTTATTCATCCCTCTATAAAGTTTAGCAAATACCATTGTTAACAGAATGATAAAATGAAATGCGCCCTACTTAGATCCATATTAGTGTCACTATATCCTGTGAATCTCCATGACAAAAGCGAAAGTTCAAAACGTAAAGTAAACTTGCAGACTTTTAGAAGCATTGTGTTAAAATATGCTCTTGACTTGCCGAAAGTGAGGACCAGGAAAAAAATTCACACGCAATTTGCATGACATCTAAAAATATTTCTGCATGCTTACTTGAAATTTTGGAATTCGATTAACCTGTTTTTTTTTGTCCTGCATTTACCTACCTGCAAAGCACTGTGGGTTAAAACTCTTGATAAAAGAAACACTTGAAAATTCCCCTTTAAATTGCTAATTTTTTTTTAAAAATTATCTTGCACAATTATTATGATTGTTAAGCTATAAAAATCAGCATTTTGTGTTTGAACTATTTTGCAAGTAATACTCTACCCTGAATTTTAGCACAAAATGGTGGATGTTACGTCTATTCTTGAGTAACATCCTTCTTGTGGTCAGGTCGGCAACTTGACCTCGTTCTGATACTCAGGATGCTGGTTCAAATCCTGCGATGGACATCAAAATTACTTCATAGTCTTGCATTTGGATCTAAGGCTTTGTAGTGACAAGCTTATCCAGAAAGTGTGTAGAATTTCAAAAGTTAAGATGGCATTGTGGTTATTACAATTACGAACGTATCTGGCAAACAGTGACTAGTAGATTCTATATATATTTTTTTTTTAAGTTTTCCATGATTGAGAAATATGAAACTTTGTCCACATATGCAAGGAATTCTTCATTATATAAATTCTTACTTACACCAAAAGTTTCGAGATTTTTTGATTTCTGTTCCCTATAATGCAAATATTTCCGCCTCCATTTCTTTTTCTGTGGTTTATACAATCAAAGTTAAGATAATTTATGTTTCCCTAAATTTAGGAGGTATTAAGTTGTAAAGAGTTTGACATAGGACCCCACTTCCCGGGTTATTACCGGTTAGCAAATGTTTACCTTACATGTTCCTTTTCTATTACTATCCACTGTGGCAATATAAACAGCGAAGTCCTCAGAAACTTTATTCACACAAGGATCCCTTCAGCCAATGGACTAAATGTTATAAGTTCCAATAATTCTGGCCGTGCAACAATCAATTATTGGAAGCTTACTCTTCTTGCAAAAAAAAAAAATTGTAATGCAATTGGCATACTTATAAAAAAAACGGCACCCAAACTATTCCATAAGGTATCATCGGAACTAAAAAGGGACGAAAGCTTGCAAAAATGCAAATAGGAATTAAAGACATATTTTTTTAAAGAGATGTGCCTAGAAGAAAAAGCTATTCTAAGAAACTAAAACTAAGATCGAAGAGCATGAAAAGAGATAACACGGCCGAAAGAAGACCTTCCAAATATTGACTTAGATGAAGATAAAGATGACATACACCTGTTTCTTTGGACGCTTCGTTTGAGGGTTGTTTGAAGTTAAATAAAACCCGCTAACTACAGTTAACGACCTTTATCCTTCCCGTCTCAGTCTTAACTGTGTCTTGGATATGACATGATACCTTAGCAGTTCCCTGTTATGATAGTCCTCATAATAAATGGCGAACAAACCGGAAATCACTAATCTTATTCGAAACTGTTTTGTAGTTTGTTAAAACGGACTTCACATTGCAAGTCTGTGCTTAGTTTTCTTGTACATTTTATCAGTACTTCCCAGAGACGACAGAGGGAACATAAGTTGGAAATTCCGAACTTTGTGGTGATTTTACAGTGTAATCGAGCCTTTGTTCGGTTTTCAGAAGTCCAAGCACTTTTACACATGTTCGAGATCTCAGTCCACTTCAGATTCTGGGAAACATGTCAGTTGATGGTGTGTAGCGGCTTTGTAATTCTCTGTCTGACGTTCAAAACCTTATGCTTACTTAATCTGCTATCTGAGTACTATTTGAGAGAAGAAGTGAAGGAGAAATTGTCACATTTATCATCTTTTAAAAAGAAAGTGTCAAATGTTTTAACTCAGGAGAAAAATAATTTTCATCGTAGTAAAGTGCTGATGAGACCAGTAATTGGTTCTTCCTATTGATCAGTTCTGAACAAAACTGCGAAATTGTAGTTATCAAATAGAAATAAATGAAACCACACTAGACATTTTGAATTAAAAATATTAGTAAATTTGGTCGGATAAGTGTTCCGAATAACTGAATATTGAAACTACAGTTTATAAGTATTTGTAGGTACCTATGTAAGTCACTGAAATTCAGCGTTTCGCTTCGATACGATCGCTCTCCTTGTTTCGACCAGAATTTTTTTTTTAATGTTTTTTCTCTTACCTTAAGTAGAATGCATTCCTTTCTTCGACGAGTCTACTCATAAGCCTTCCTCTTATCAATTTTTAACTGAAAACTCAGAGGCCTTCATTATCTGAAACCCTCTATTTTTGTTTCTGCAGGTACTGATTTGGACAGTTCCCCATTTCAAGAAGCAGTGTCTGGGAGGTGAAAGAAAAAAATCAGGTACATAAAGGCGTTGCTTTCACAAGAAAATGCCTATCGAAGAAAGCATATGATGCACACACACACACACACACATACACTCGCAAGAAAGAGAGAGAGAGAGAGAGAGAGAGAGAGAGAGAGAGAGAGAGAGAGAGAGAGGTATGGGGTTCCCAGAATAAGTGAGAATGGAGAACCTTGTAAAAATGTATTTGCAAAGAGGCTTCGTTGTTGGAAGTAACGGTTTCTGAAGTGTTCTAGGGAAAGAGAAAACAATGATGAAAAGGATTTATTGAATTGCTTTTGTACAAATACGGAAAGAAAGAGTTAACTGATGTAATGAAGGGAGGAGTGTGGCTGGAAGTATATCTTATTATTTGTTAGACACAGTAGCCAAAATAGATATGAGTTCAAGTTGGAGAGAATGAAGTGGAAATGTGGCCGTAAAATTAATGAAGATAACTAAGTTTGATAAGGAGGTGAGAAGAGTATATGAGGAGAAAAGTTATGAAAAATGGGCAAGGGTTAAGAAAGCGAAGGGAAAAAGCAGACGAGGAACATGTGGGTGTAGTTAAGTATGAAAAGGGATTAAAAAGGGTTACTGTGGAACCAAAGATTAGTACTATGTTTGAAAAGACTGATGAGCCAGTTCTCCTTTAAAGAATTAAAGTGTGGCTGTTGAATGAAAATGAATGAAAAATGGGCGAAGCTGTTGAGTTGAACCTTTTGTTTAGTATAGGTGGTTAGGAAGAATTGAAAGGTTGAGGAATGCAGAGATGCGTAGAAGTGGTAAAGGGGTTAGAAGAGTGCAATGATGGACAAAATGGTTACTGATAGTTAGGCCATGAGGAAAGAATGGAGGGCGATGTGTGTGTATATATATATAGTATATATATATATATATATATATATATATATATATATATATATATATATATATATATATATATATGTATATGTGTGTGTGTATACAAATATATATATATATGTATATATATATTTTTATATATAATAAATACACACACACACACACACACATATATATATATATATATATATATATATATATATATATATATATATATATATATATATATATATATATATTCATATATTAACTTATCACTTAAAGAATGAGCTACGTGAAGTTTTCATTTTTTTTTTAAACAGGCTACTGTTTATTAATATCCAATATCCAGTGCATCAGTAGCCATGGTAGGTAAACATCTTCACATTATTATTCCTGCAACCACGAAAACAATTTCCTTATCAGTTTCAGAGCAGTCTTTGTTCCCACGTTCAGTAAAACAATAAGAAAAAACGTCAACGCCTCTATGATAAAAAGTTGTTCGAAGGGATTCAAAGCCGCCTTCAGTCTATGAAAATCTGTCGTAGCTCTAAGGTCTTGGAGTCTAAGCCGTAGGCTACCGTAAGCCAACAATGAAGCTATGCCTGGCTGCAGTTACGGTTCTCCTGCTGGGGATCATAACGCCCAGGGCGTCTTCCCTCAAACCTAGATTCAGAAACGGAAGAAGCAGGAATGGATTTCTCCCTCCTCCGCCAGTACCTGAAGGAATCATTCCACCTGGAGATCAGTGGTTTACGCAACATGTGGATCACTTTAATCCCACCGATACTAGGACTTGGTCGCAGGTGAGTTGATGTAGATTTCAGAGTCCCTTCTTAAATGTAAACGAAATTTCGGTCGTAGACCTTCACAGGTAGTCAAGAAAATTGGACGTAAAATAACTCTTTTCTTTGCTGACTGAAAGTGTCAGAAAAATGGTGAAAAGATGATACAACGAATTATTCTTCATTCTCTGAAAGGCCAAATGTTGTCATTTTTTTATATATATAATTTACGGAATCAAATGGACCAAGCTGGAAATGACTGCTGTATATACTGAGATTTCTAAATAAATTAAGAAAAGTAAAAATATTTTTTGGAAAAAAAAAAGTAGAACCAAACATTTCAGAACCATTAAGAGAAAGGATACCGGAAATTGCGCTGATACCAGGGCCACTGGCGCCAGAATTGAATGATGTACATGCGCTGTCATTTGTGGTTACTGTATTATCTCAGGAGTTTTAAGTTAGTTCCTAAATGCTTGATAGTGACCACGTAAAGAATATTCTCCAAACTTATGCTTTACCATAACCCTTTTTACCATGGCCTAATGTCACTTTAGGCCTAAGTTCCGAGGCTAAAGAGTATATACCTACAGACTGTGATTTTCTAAATACTTCTTTATTGATTGATTTATTTATTTCAATCTGGTATTAATTATATAAAATCAGATTTCTCTTTTGTTATTAAGGTGTTATTTATTTACTGAGCTTCACTGCATTTTTTATATTTATTGAGTCTATATACTTTATATATATATATATATATATATATATATATATATATATATATATATATATATATATATATATATATATATATATGTATATGTATATATATACAGATATAAATATATATATATATATATATATATATATATAAATATCTATAAATATCTATATATATACATATAAATATACATATATATGTATGTATATAGACTTGGTAAATATGAAAAAATACAGTGAAGTTCAGTGTAAATAACACCAAATAACAAAAAGAGAGATCTAATTTTATATAATTAAGTCCAGATTGAAATATATAAATCAATCGATAAAGGAGTATATACTTATATATGTATGTGCATATATATACATATATATATATATATATATATATATATATATATATATATATATATATATATATATATATATATATATATATTAGAATTTCATCTCCTTTATTCTTCTTTGATTAAAATATTTTATTCTTTTTTCACATATGAACATTCTATTCCTGAAAGCTTATTTTACAAGTTTAAGGTCTTTATAGTTTTTGTAATATAATAATAATAATAATAATAATAATAATAATAATAATAATAATAATAATAATAATAATAATAATAATAATAATAACAGTAATGCAGATGAGCAATTAATGCTAAGAGTTTCTCACTTCTTGACCATTAATTTATCAATTCCGTTACTGAGTGTCGATTTATTTTTTTTCCTGGAGCCTTGTCTATGTGAGGGAAATACCTTTATATATACAGTGTATATATATATATATATATATATATATATATATATATATATATATATATATATATATATATATTTATATATATATAAAACATATATATAAATATATACAGTATATACTGTATATATACTATACATATATATAAACAGTATATACTATATATATGATATACTGTATATATATAAATTATGTCTGTGCGCTTTTGTGCATGTGAAAGTGTGACTACTTACGTATTGGTGTGTATATGTTTGTTTGAGCACGCATAATGATTCCAGTATGCAATTAGAATAGAACAAAAAAAGTAATTCTCTGAATTTTTTCCGGTTTTGTAGAAATACTACACCAACTTCGAGTTCTACGTGGAAGGAGGGCCTGTTTTCCTGATGATTGGAGGCGAGGGTCCCGCCTCTCTTGGCTGGATGTACTCCGGGTCTTGGTACGACAACGCAAAGCAGCTGAACGCGGCTCTCTTCCAAGTCGAGCATCGGTATTACGGGGACAGCCACCCTACAGAGTAAGTTGGGATTAAAATGAAAAGAGATATTAATTTGTTGATCTATCTGTTTTTCTAAGATCTCCTCTTTCTGTATTTCCCCTTGGCCCTCTGTTACTTCTTTCGAATGAACACCATATTCTTTGTAAGCTTGAATTTCAAGTCAGTGGCCCTTAAGAGCTTGTTCCATATGAATTGGGTTCATCTTCTGAATAATAATAATATTAGTAATAGTTTCAGGAAATAGTTTAGGACATGGAAAAAGCTAAGTGATGCAAGAGAATGGGCTTCAGACGAATAATCAAAGACATGCTTTTCATATTGATATATTGAAAAAGGAAACATCGTCCCTTTTTTGGCAAAGTGTCGAATACGCATTTTTTCAATTATTTTAGTTATCTGCATCGACGGTGATATTATCATTGTCTTCTTGGTTCAGCAGAGTATCAAGTCTATTTCTCTCACCATTCAGGATACATGGTGAGAGAGACGTTCTTGTTGCTTAGCTGAGACAGGAAGTCAATGATAAAATCACCAACGATGCAGATAACGGAAAAAACTAAAAAAAAAAAGGCATACTCGACGCTTTACCAAAACTAGGGACGACAAATTTCTCTGAATAGAAATGTAAAAGTTATGAGACGTCCTGTTCTACAGAGATATGTCCTCAGACAATCTAGCTTATCTGAGCAGCGAGCAGGCTCTGGCTGACCTTGCAACGTTCACCGTAGCAATGCAAGAAGAGTTGGGACTGCAAAATAACAAGTGGATTGTCTTTGGAGGTTCTTACTCTGGGTCCCTGGCCGCCTGGTACTCGTCTCAAATATCCCCATCTGGCTCATGGAGCAGTTGCCACAAGCGCGCCCATGATAGCCAAAGTGGATTTCAGAGGTAAGCAAACGTCGTTGTTGACAGTATTTCAAGGATGACGATTCTTATGTTTCGAGAATTCACAGACTAAGCTCCTGTACATTTAATCAAGTTTGGCGATAAGTATTTCTTTAGATTAAATATCATGTGGTTCTAAAGCTTTAAAATCAAAACACTTTGATTTTAAAATATTTACATTTTAACTCTAAGGATTCCATAGGAAAAATCAAATCTTCATACTTGAGGCATGTGAAAAAACAATGGCTCTCAGTTATCAGAAATAAACTCCATTTGGTAATCTGACTTTCGAAGGAAACTCAATTCTTTATTGATATTTATAATATAGACTCCTTATCAGTGTACTCTTAGTCATTATCAGTCCCTAACCGAGAAAGTCGGTTGGAAAGGGAATAATTTTTCCCTCCCTCTCTGTCCGTTCGTCAGTGTCTGCCACACTTGTCTGGGTAGAGCTCACCACACATAGGTCTAAATCAGTGGTTCTTAACCTGTTTATTACCACGCCCCTTCTAAGAGGTGGTCCTTCCCTCCACGACCCTCTTGCATCTATGAGTAAAATTCCTTCCCAGATGTAAATGAAAATGGCAAAAAAAAAAAAAAAAAAAAAGAGAAGGGGTTTCGAGGGACAGAGAAGGAGGTATATAATTACAAAACTTGGTAATTCCGAGTCTAACTAGAGAAGTAGACTATAAGAAACTAACGTTATAAGGCGATACGTTTGCATTTTTCATAAACTTCTGAACATTAGTTCCTCACTCTTCTTAAGAGAATAACGAACATAAATAGAGAAGTTTTTATTTTTCCCTAGGTCTCGCGCCTCCCTGGAAATTGCTGCCCCCCCCCCCCTCCCAGGTTTAGAACCACTGGTCTAAATGGACTGAGTACTTTCCAGTTTTTTTTTTTTTTTAAGTCAGGTATGTCTTAGGGCAAGGTAAAATCAGGGCGCGAAAAACCACAGGATTTTTATCAAACTCATTTTGTCAGGAGGATATCAGAGTTCATTGCCTTTTATAAGAACCATAATGGTATATTCACCATCATTTTTCATCATCCACAACGCTCTTAGAGAAAGATTCAGGGGTCCATAAGGAATACATATTCCTTGAGCAGTACTGTCAGGAGGATTGTTCTTATGTAGCACTGCACCTGCTTTAGCCCAACCTTCTCCACAAACAAAAAATAACCCTAGCAAAGACAGGTCCAAAATGACAGATGTTATACAGAAAAATACCAAATCCTAACTAACAGTTCTCTCAAACCCTTTTTGGTGCGAGCAGAGTACATGGAGGTGGTCAGAAATTCACTGGCAACAGCGAGCGAGGACTGCAACGTCGCCATAAAAGAAGCGAATGCGGAAATGGAGAAACAGCTCGCAGACCCCGTTGGGTGGGGCGCTCTCAGCGAGAGATTCAGGTACACCCGAATATAAATGGATTCAGACACTGATTACCAGACAGACGTTAAGTGCTCTCTCTCAGGTTAAAATTAGTTAACTTTTTATTATCTGTGGGTATTCCAGGTTACTAAAATTCAAATAAATTTCTAGGCTGGTCATTAACTAACGATTCCAGTGACTCAACACTCAAATGCATTCATTTAATGATTCCCGTTTAATTAGTCATGAATGAAAACGTAGATGAACTTGTTGGCTCATTATTATTGCTTGAATCTAGCAAAGCTAAAATAGATTTAATTCATGGGTTAATTATCGATGAAAAATTTAAATGAAGTCGCTTCTAAATTAGTCATTAGGTTGATCACCAAAGAATGACTCAGGTACAAGCAACGAAAGCTAATTCATCGATAAAGTATCAGTGGCGATTCAAAAAAGCCTAAGTTTAAAACCCCGTAGAGAGGTAGTGCCGTCAGTGCTCTTCATACGGTGCACTGCAGGCATTGTATGAAGAGTCTTTGACGGCATCCCTTTTCCTCTCTAGGGGTTTTAAACTCTTTTTTGAATCGCCACTGATACCTTTATCGATCAATTAGCTCTTGCTTGTACCTAGTCTTACTTTCCATCAACCTCTGACTAATTTAATTGTTTCATTTGAATTTTTCATCGATAATTAACCCAGGAATTTTCTATTAGCTTTGTAATTCATGCAATGATAAAGCCAACAAGTTCATCTACGTTTTCATTAATGACTAATTAACCGGGAATTTAAATGAATAACATTTGAGTGGTTGAGTCACTGGAAATTAATGACCCGTAAAATAAGTCTTCCTTTTGGGCCAGCCCTCTCTAGGAGAGCTGTTAATCAGCTCAGTGGTTTGGTTAAACTAGGGTATACTTTTTTTCTGCTCTCAGTTTTCCTTTCGGCGGTAAATTACCTCATAGGTCCCAGTGCTTGGCTTTCTGCCAAAATTAGATATTCCATTCCATTCCTAAATTCAAAATTAACTCAATACCCGGCTAACAAGGGACAATTCAATTAAACACAGGCAACTGTATCAGTCGGTTAATCAAAGAAATGAATGTAATCGGAAATTCGTCATCGGCAGACAATTAAATATAAATAAATATAATTTATATACAGCCTGATAAAACACCAATCAATTCACAGAGACTCATACTGATCAGTTTACTCATTAATCAACAACCAATTCGAGTAACTTACTCTAATCATCGTACTAATTGTCAATCAGATGCAATCAAGATATACATCTGTTTATGAACTGATCATCAACGCGAAATTTATATAGATTAGCACGCGAATTGTTTGATAGATTATTTATCATTACAAACTTTGCAGAAACACAAATTACAACACATGTTGAATAGATAAATCACTTCGGTATAGTTTACTTTAATATATTTTCCCAAAGGCTCTTGTCCTACCCTGAGAATTTAGCGTAGTTTAATTTCCAGTCATTACTTTCATATTACAATTATTATCTATGTATTACTTTAATAAAAAAAAAATTTTTGGAGAGAGAGACAAAGAACATTTCAAACTTTTATTTCAATACTAGATTACTAATTATAGTCTCTGATTGAATCCTGACGAGAGGAGATAAGGTCAAATAAATCATATCCATGCTGAAGTGACCATATAAGAATTAAGAACGACAAATTGTTATTAATCATAATATTAAGGGGAAAAATGCAAGATGTGATTCACAGAAAATTCATTAAACACTAACCAAAAGTTTAATTCATCAGCGTCAATCATAAATTCTACCCAGACATTTTTCCTCTTTTATGACTGGATTAAAGAAATGTAGCAACTTCCAGCCTGGAGAAGTTCTTAGATATTCCAAATGTTATCTCCATAGACTATGTTCCCCGCTGGATGCTTCCATCCCAGACGACGTGTCACTTTTCTTCGAGACGTTGGCTGATAACTTCGCTTACGTCGTCCAGTACAACAACGAAGTGGGATCTGTGAACATAGACTCCGTTTGTGCCGTCATGCAAGACGAGTCCTTAGGCGACCCTCTGGACAGGTAAAACTACTGTTCATTTCTGCATCGTTTCACCTGGATTAATAATGTCCTCTTAGTCATCTTCTGTCGTGTAGAATGCTCATTTGGCGCAATAGAAATATCTTCAGTAATCCTTCGTCTAAGTTCGTCATAAAAACAAATTTTACTAACATTTTGATGTCATTAGTGTACAAATTGCTTTTGAACGAGTGCGAAAGCCATCTTGTTTGTCTAGAATTCTTATATGGTAAATAATCTAACTCTGATTTCATCCTTAAATGTATACTGCATTGCAGCTCACATAGTTTTCCGTTGAAGAATTTTAAACTGTCGTAGTGAAAGATTCTGTTGCAAAGATGAATAATACGAAACATAGAAGAAAGCCTGTGCATGTTGAAGGTAGCAATTTAATTTTCAAATCAATGGCATTTATAATGAATTTTTTTTTTACAGATCCAAAACAAAAGTTGCATTTAGAGCAAAGCATAACTATAATGGAAGTACCCAATTTGAACTTAGATAAAAACATTATCAAGGTTGATCTTGATGCCCCAAACTGACAGCACATTGTTAATATTCAATAACATGCTTTACAAGAGTTCTGTAAATTTCTGTTTCACAGATACCAAGAGGTCAACACTGTACTCCTTGACTTGTTCGGGGAGTCTTGTTTGGAACACCGGTACGACATGATGGTGGAGGCGATGCAGAAAACCAAATGGGAGGAAAACCTGGATGGAGGTGAGTCTCGCTTCATTCCGGTAACGAAATCCTCTTCATCTGCCTATTTACAACTGTTCTTTGAAAAGTATATAAACTGATATTTACATTTATTTATGGTCTGGAGTGATGTTCTTGATACCACGAAGGGTAATGTGACTTGTGTGCATTGAAGTAATATCTATGAAATGAAGAAAAACTTAATTTAAGGCTGTTTGAACACTAGGAATCAGTTCAGTAATGTTATTGTTTGATCATCCGTAACTTGATGGAATAAGGTGTCTGTTACCTCCTATGCATTTATTACTATTATTTATCTACCAAGTGTCCTTTCCATCTGTCCTCAACTCCGCTGACTGCATTTCTTCACACAAGGTCGCGCCTGGGTCTACCAAACCTGCACGGAGTTCGGTTGGTACCAAAGCTCCGACTCTGATGAACAGCCGTTTGCTCACCAGTTTCCCCTGGACTTTTTCATCGAGATGTGCCAGGATATCTATGGGACGAAGTAAGATCAGAAGTGAAATATTTTCTTGAGTGTAAAACCCCAAATCCCTCAGAGGGCACTAAGGTACGCATCGTAAAGACAGTCATTATTCAAGATATAGAGATTAATTGGCAGTAATCTTAATATCTCCCATTTTTTATAATACATCTTGTTGAGAGCCAATCCAACGACTTTCAACTGTTTTTAGTTTTTCTCTTAATTGTCTTTCAGTCTCTACTTGAGGCTTTAGGAACTTTAATGGGACATTACTGTCCTTGATTCTCTTGTTTCTTTCATAAAACCTGATATCAGATATAATAAACATACATACATACATACATATATCATATATATATATATATATATATATATATATATATATATATATAGTATATATTTATATACATATATATATATATATATATATATATATATATATATATATATATATATATATATATATATGTATGTATATATATACATATATATATATGTATTACATATACATATATATATATATATATATATATATATATATATATATATATATATATATATATATATATATATAAATATATATATATATATATATAATTTATATATATATATATATATATATATATATATATATATATTGAAAGAAAATTACTGAAACAATGATCCTTTTTACATAGCTTTGCAATGAGCTCTCATTATTGGGTTTTTCCACTCATTCCTAAACAATATATGCTGGTCATCCGTCCAAAGCTAAATTTCTGTTAATTGTAATGCACGACTTACAGTTTCAATCGTGCATCTTTCCCTTAGTTTGCTTTGGTAAAGGCACCTTTTATGAAACATTATCAAGCATTGCTAATAAATGTCAATAAATAACATCAACTATTATAACAAAGGAAAATCTCATTTTAATTGTACATTGCAAAAATAAAGTGTTATGTATGCTGAAAAAGTAACAGAAAAAATTATCTCCCTAGAACGTAATTAACTGAACTCAAATTTTTCACGACGTCAACCAAGTGAAACGTCATTCATTAGAGTTTTGACAACTATAGATATTTCCATAACAAAAACAAAATCAAGGCAATGATTTCATCTGGAAATCATTTCATTGAAATAAAATAAGTAGAACTCTGAATCCAGTAACAATTATATCGTAGCATTTTCTACAGCTTAAACAGTTTATCACAGGGGCCACACCCAATACACAAAAGGAAGACTGCTTCCGAGATATAATATGTATCCTGTGTCGTCAACAGCTTCACGAGGGAGGTGTTGTACGAGGGCGTGGCCAGGACGAACGCGATATACGGAGGCCTCCGTCCAGAAGTGACTCGCGTTGTGTTTCCCAACGGTTCCATCGACCCTTGGCACGCCGTCAGCATTCTCTCAGACCTAAGCAGTGAGGCGCGTGCCATATACATCAATGGTAAGAACGCATTCTTTTCTCATCTTTAAACGGTCAGTCAGGAAAGTCCAATACGCACTTCAAAGAGGTTGACAGTCAGGTTATTGTATTAGACATACTCCTTGTGAAAGGTCATGCCTTTGGGATTAGTACGCTAGTCTCATGCAGTGACGGACTGGCCAGGTTGCCAGCTTGCCCACAATGGCCCCTTACACATGAGACCATGGAAAATTTCATTACTGAACAAATTCCCTTCTAAATGTAAAATTATATATATATAAATATATATATATATATATATATATATATATATATATATATTATATATATATATATATATATATATATATATATATATATATATATATATATATATATATATATATATATACATACATTATATATATAATATTGTATCTATATATTGTGCCTGAGGGTTGGAGTGGGTCCCCTTTTGTCAACTGGAAACCGCAATTTTTAGACCCTGTCCGCCACTAGTCTCATGAATCGGTCTCGCTCGCTTATCGTTGTACTGACCAGACCTAACGCTGCTTGATTCTCCTTATCGGGGTATAACGGACGTGTTACAGATATCTTATAAAAATTAAATGATTAAAAGACCAGCAAAACAGAGAAGTACCGGGTTTTTATCGTTATCGGAATAAGTTTTCAGATTGCTATAAAAGCTCTCTTCCCTTAGAGAGAGAGAGAGAGAGAGAGAGAGAGAGAGAGAGAGAGAGAGTTTCCTGAAAATTCTAAGTAAAATTCCTCCTAGTCTTCTTTAATCTCATAAATCAACTAAAGAGATAGTTTTCGCTTTAGCAGAAAAAAAAAGAAAATATTCAAATTTATGCCTATCAGTTGAGTCTTATCTACTTCGTTTTCCCCTTTAAATGCTTTGAAACAGGTCACACGAAGGGCTACACAGAAAAATATCTATAGCTTCTAAATAAAACTGACATTTTTTTCTCTTTAGCTTGCTAATGTCATCCCTAATGCTTGTTGACAAACTTGTTCATATACTCAAAGACCAGCCTCAAGGCCTGGAATGTTTGCTCTTCATTTTTTACATATAAACAGTTACTACTTACGATGTAAGTGATATTGTTGTTGTACTTTCGCCTTCATCAAGCCTTCAACCAAACGATTTTGGAACTGGTTGATCTAGTTTTTTTTTCATAAACAGAAATTCTCTCACGAATTTCCGCGAAATTTAGACAACTTTTTCGTAATCAGCAGGAACCTGTTGCCAGAAGAGATGAACCCGTCTTTTTTTAAAGTTTGTTGGTTTTTCGGGTGTTTCCTTACGCTTCTTCGACATTTGAAAAACATCCGTATGCGGCACAACCTCTTTGCGTTTTTATTGTCGCTCAGAACATCTGATTTAAAATTTAAATCTATAGTGATAAATATGCCAAAAACAAAAATAAATTATTGTCACTGACCACTTCACTGTTCAGAATGGCCTGAGTGCTACTGCAACATTAGGACTAGGTATTTACCTTCCTGCCAAGAACTGAGGACATTCTGACGTCACGACCTCAACTGCGCGGGAAAGATCTATAATTTTGGTTCGCGGTTATGTAGACCTGCATTGGACCTGTTATTCTGTAGAAGTTGCTAAGCCTCATCTTTACCTGCAGGGACCGCTCATTGTGCCGACATGTACTCGCCCTCACCTGGAGATCCACCAGAGCTGGACAAAGCCCGTGAGGAGATCTTCAACCTTGTTCAGACATGGCTGAGCAACTAGCAATTGTAACAAATTTGGTGGCCAGGACCACAAACTGAGTCTGCAATTGTTAAATACTTAACAAAAGACGATGTAAAAGCTCCAACGTACTTTCCTCATTCTGCTAAAAGTCAAACATTTCTGGTTTCACTTTTTTCTCATGGAACTAAATAAACAAATAAATGATGCCCTTTTTTTTTACAGGAAAATCACTTTGGTCAACACTGTTCTTGAAAATCCTAGTCATTCGGCCTTAATAGGCAGTATCTAAATGAACTGCACAAAATGCCATGTGTAGGAAGATCTGTCTTTAATTCTCTGCATTTGAAGATATATCTCGTCTTCGCTGTGACGCCAAGTATCCCATTTTTACCTTATCTCTTTCTTGCTTCTAAAAGGGTCCATCTGTTGGAGTAAGGTTGTTTAGATTTAACCCTAAAAGGGAAGACAACAAAACCTTCGGTGTCTCTCACTGCATATTGCATTTAATGAAGGGTGACTGTTGAATAAAATATAAGGGACATGACCTAAGAATAAACTACACAAAACTTCCTGGAAGGAAATTTTATACCAAGAAAATACTTTAAATGCAAAGGCACGTCTGGATTAATACTACCTTGTATAAAGACACAGCTAGAAGGAAAGAAGAAGGATCAGCCCAAGATGGAAAACTGGTAGATACACCAAGCCATGCTTATCTCTGGCACACTACGTGGTAGGAAGCCTACGTCTAATGTGACTTCAGTTAGCTGTTGACAGATAAATATTGCAAGAATTAGATACTGACTTTACTTTGGCAACGGAACAGAACGCTTGGAATAAGGTTTTTTCTTTTTAGTAAACAAAGGATGACAGTATAGCTTTTCATGTTCAGAAGTGAAAATATGTATGGAACTGATAACATACAAATACAGCAATGATTGGTATCAGATCAGTCCTTCATAACTGGGGAAATGGTACATGTTAGCAATATATCAGCTTTCTATAAATGGGCTGTAGCCCACTTTCACTTTGTGCCTCTTGCCTGTCTCTCTAGTCGAACTAAAAAGTAGACTGAGGAGAACATTGCAAGAGAGAGAGATCATTTGAAATGAAAGGAGGATAAGTCTGCACCTACCTGGAGCTTTTCGTGTGTTCCATTTTGCTCTGTTCATATATCAGGCTCAACACGGAAGTTATTTTCGATATTACTTGATCAAAATGCACCCTTAGTTGTCTGTTCGGTGTACAGGGCCAAAGCATCTTGTAACAGCATCGTAAATTTGATTAAACAGAGGCCAGTTACTTCGCTTAAACAGCTAAGAAACCAGTAACGTGGTTTAAACAGCTCACATCATTCAAAAACAATTCTCTTGAGGAGTTGGACTTGTTCCCCTGCAGCGATATGTGTGTGGTAAGGTGTAAATTACAAAAATCACGTGTTATGTTGCAAATTATTGTCACATCCTGGTTGTTGAATGTGTCCTTCAACAAAGAACAAGCAATTGAAGACGTTCTGTGTAGGTGATGGTTATTCAAGTTCTTGAACATTTAATAAACCTAAAAATAGAATGAAACATATTATTTATGACATTAGGCATTTAATAACCAGAAAACTCATCGAGGGTGCTTTGATACTCCTGGCATCTACTTTTACCCAAAATTCAATTCACCGTGGCCTCCTAACACAGACCTTGCTTTTATTATCACTGCCCCCAGTCACTAAACTTTTCTCAGTTCTATCATATGCTTACTTTTTTTTTTTTAGGTTCAAGCATGTCACATAGAGGTCTTCGTGCATTTCTTAAACAACTGTTCGATAATAAACATTTGAGCCACATTCTCACTCAAACGCACGCACGCACACAAAATCAACTGGTCGCAATCCTCAGAACCATGTAATGCCAGTAGCAATAATGGTCTCTTCAGTTTTCGATTTTCTCAGTGTAGATTACTTATAATACTACAGAGGACAATCACCTCCATACTTTCCCTGTATTGTTATTTGTTTGTAGCTTTGAATTGTTGGCCTTTTTTAACACAATCCAAACCATATTTCCAACACCTATTGGTCAATAAGACACGCTGAGTTAAATAACCACTAGAAAAGGTATCTCTAACTATACCTAACCTTAACTCGTCCTTTTGAGGAATATAAATCTGTTCATACATTCGCAAGGGTATAATGGAACATGTAACCTAATACCATTATTCAGTCCAGGCCCACAGAAAGCAAGAAAAGGGAAAGAAACTATGAATATTGCTAAAACCTCCATACTTGATGAAAACCTCAAGAACTGCAATTCCATACCAAAAACTGTAACGTTAACTTCCACTTCAAATGCTAAGATTTGCAGCATGGGTTCCTCCTGGCCAAGAGGTAATGAGGGACTTCACTTACACCTCACTAGCTCCACAGCTTTGCATTTCACTCCAGAAGAGTTTTGCAAAATTGCGACATATTCCTCTGACCAGAAACTGAGGTCTTTGAATGTAATGCCTTTTAAGCTTTGCGTAAAGACTTGCTCCACAGAAATGGTATAGTTAACCATAATGACACTTTACAGTCGCCTTCCCGCCTAGACCTCAGCCTCCACGTTTTACAGTAGTCGTTCGAAGGGATGTGTCCTACAATCCAGAGAACCTACAACGAAAGCTGATGAACAGAAGAAAAACGTTATGTTAGTGATTCGTGAGATTCCAGTAGAATATACAAATTTACTCGTAGAAATTCCCAACAGAACAGAGTTACGAGTTGCAAAAAATTAGATCAAAGGGAAAGTGAAAAAATAAAATTTTGCCCGATGAAAAGGGAAAAATCGCTTAAATCATGACAGAAGATATCCCAGATGATGAGAAAGAAGAGGATGTCATAGAAAAAGAAAAGATAAGACCCCCTAGTGAAAAGATAGGGTAAAAATTAAAAGGACTTCGAAAGTGTTTCTACACTGAAATATAAAGCCTAAGGAATGAACATTACACCATAAAATGCTCTGGTTACCTGAAAAAGGGAGGGCCCTACGCCATTTGTCAAGTGTTTTCACTCTTGGGTCCACAACCCATCACCAAGAACTTACCTGCACTGCGCTACATGACATAGTCCACTGTATGATGGAGTTCTGTCTAAACTAGTCCATACAGTAGCAATATCTCAGTATCATTGCTTGCTACTTAACAGCAAGCCATCTCAGGCTGACCTGATCTGCAGATACATGCTTCCATAAGAATTTGCATCTTTATGGAGATGTTTATTTTTCCACTGCTCTTATTATTTTTTTTATTATCAGTATGATATCTAGTGATATGGTTTCTTAATTATGTCTGTTTTATTCAAGGATGTATTTTAACATAACTCCCATTAATAACCCTGCCGCATGACAAGGGGAACACTTGTTAATGTAAGAGCGACAGACTTGCCTCTTAGGATGACGACACGGCATTCTTTTTGGAACAAAGAAGTTCTACTTGGAGGGAAAGACACAACATATAACAAACTGCTAACCTTAGAATCCGTGGTTCCCAGACGCTACTTGTTAGGAAGAGAAGGTTGATCGGCGGTACACTTAAAAACGAAAAGTGGATGTCTACTGTCCAGCAGCTTCCAAGAACAAATCAGAAATAGTACCTGTAGAAAAATCTAATACCTTTGCATAAAGAAAGGAGCTGATCTTTGATGTAAAAACAGGTTTACAGGTGAGCCAGAAGGCTTCTCATTATTAAACTTTTGTGAAGGAAGACAAGTCAGAGAGTCTACAAAGCAATATTAGAACCATCTCAAAGGGATTAAATCTGTCGCATCAATATTTTTTCAAGTCCTTCCAAGACAGGTATCATTTTACGTACCGGTAGTTCATAACTTATGATCGCTGGGAGGCCTTCAATTTCAATATTTTTTAATTACTGTCAAGCACTCATTGTGTATAAGTATGATTATCCGATACATTATCAATATATACGGCCAAAATATCATTACATGAATAACACTTCGTATATCTACAGCATTTTCCCGGCACCAGATATGTCATGTCTGTAAGATGATTAAAACTTATTACTTTTTTTTGCTTTCCATCTTTTTTTTTGCTGTGAATAATATAACTGCTGTTCTCAACCTGTAAGTTACATATGCATGAAAAGAACGATGGGACATTACTGAGAAATGCCACTTGCTCTTTCTTGTCACCATTGCTGGAAATCTAATCCTTCTCTCTCTCTCTCTCTCTCTCTCTCTCTCTCTCTCTCTCTCTCTCTCTCTCTCTCACACACACACACACACACACACACAGACAAACGTACGCGCGCGCGCTCACCGATAGTACTCTGACGTCTTAGGTGCATGATGGGAAAGTAAGCAAATGGTTTATTGATTCTACAAGATAATGATGACAATCGATGACAAAGAGAGTGTCGTGTACCAAAATAATTGTTTCTTCAACTGAGCTGAGCACGAACAAATGGTCCGTTACCCAGAGGCTGAAGTGGGCCGAGTTCGAAACATCCATGTAATTGCTTGAGCTAATAAAAACGATCATCTGTTTCCAGGATAAATATTTTTTTTTTATTGCTTTATTTGGGAAGAAAAGTAAGCTCTTGAACGCAGAGAGAACTCAGCCCTTACTAAGCAACCAAGTTTAAAAGTAAGTATCATGATTCTATTAGATTTTTATCTGTTCAAGAGATTCAGCTCCAAAATCATAAAAACTGAAGAAATGGTCTAATGCTGGTAGCCCTACCTGGATACAAGAAGGATTAAAGAAGAAGAATCAGCACAGTCTCTGTTATATAAAAGCCTCGACTTTATATTATGAATAGCTTATGCCCTTTATCCCCTTAACTATAATCGGAAAGGATTGTTTAGGCAGGTAGCTGCAATTGCGAGTTCTAAACAGTCTTTTAACAATGGACCAAGAACAAGCCATTATGTTTCAGCATCTTTCTAGATCTAATATACGGTGACAAGATATGGTAATGAACATGACAGTCGACAAATGATCAGTTTGCACTATCCTTCAAGATGAGGAGATTCCTGCCTTGCTGTTTCCTAGTGGAACAGATTTATCGTCCACTGAGAAAAGCAGTCCTTTGACACCAGTGAACTGAATCTCTCTCTCTCTCTCTCTCTCTCTCTCTCTCTCTCTCTCTCTCCTTAAAAAATTGAACTAGCTTTAATCTATTTTGATCTCCATTGGTCTGGAAATGACTAGATTAAAACTGGATAAAAAATTACTCTTTCTTTTAGATTTAGTTGATAAGGAAAGGTTTATTAATTGCTATACTCTGTTTTCTTTTAACCCGGCAAAAATGCCTTTAAATGTGGGAGGAGCTTGACGGTGATTGGTTGAATGTAACATGTCCGAATACATCATCATTATATGTCATATAAGTACTTGGTGATCCGGATGAAAGCATATTTCATCAACTAAATTTCTCTCTTCACATCAATGCATATGTCTGTTAATAATGCTATCGAGATGAGAAACTGTGAAAAAATATGTTCATAAATCCAAAAGTAAATAGCAAGAAAACATGAAGCCTTTGTCTTGAAATGTGTTTCGAGACAAAGCTTTTTATGCCAAAATTTTTATGGTGTCTTTATATATATATATATATATATATATATATATATATATATATATATATATATATATATATATATATATATATATATACATATATATATACATATATATGTATATATAATTATATATAATTAGATATGTTTACTGATATTAAACCTAGCATTACTTGGCAAAATGCCTGTATGTTCTACAACTGAGGAAAGTAGGAGTCCTTTCTGTGCAAGGAACAGCTCTTCCCTTGTGACAGCTCCAAGAGAGATGCCTCATATGTATCTCTCAGAAAATGAAAAAGGAAGATAATGGGATCACAAGATAAATATTAGACGGGAAACTAAAATATATGGAAAAGCAAAATGCGAAATATCTTAAAGGGCTTTAAAAGTAAGAGATCATTAACTAAAGGGGGCAGGGTAAACTAAACAGATTAGTGGCTGTTCTGTTGAGGTTACCTGGCCGACAAGTTTCAAATGTAATTTTCATCAATTTTACGTTTTGAGGATGATCTAATCTCAGTAAAATGTTGATAATCATAACATTTGTTTTGTTCAGTTCTTAAAATATATAGTTCGAATCTCTGCATCCAAAACACATTTCAAGACATTTAGTGTATTTTGTTAAAACACTAGTTCCTACGATAAAATAATGTAATAATATTGAAAACACATAAAAGTATAGAAGTGAAAAAATTTAAAATCCGAAACACATCTCAAGCCATTGACTTCGGCGACCGTGCTACATACTCCTATACCTACAAACATATTTTTTCATAATCTTTCAACTCAGTAGCAGTTGTAACAGACACAACATAATGACAGAGAAAATTAGTTTATCCAACATGCTTTCTCCGTATCACTAAGTACTTAAATGAAATATAAAGATGTTATTCGGACATGTTGCATTCAACCAATCATCGTCAAGCTTCCTCCTACTTTCAAGTGTATTTCAGCCAGATAAAGGAAAAAAAAAAATAGCTATAGTAACACTTAACAAGATATTCAGTTTTCATAAACTTCTTGTCACCTGTGCAAGGAATTTTATCGGGGCTGCTTTTCGATATCTTTTTCTATATTTTATATTCATTCGTAGTGCAGACTGTCGCTTATTTGTTGTTCATAATCATATATATCCATAAATGATGAAAATATCAGAACAGACCAGCCAGACTTCACTAAAGAATGATCAATAAACTGTGACACGGCAGAATTGCCTCTCTCTCTCTCTCTGAAAGATACTCAATGAAATCTAGAATAACATTACAGTAAACAGGTAGGAGATTTGTAATCAAGAATGTTGAACTATTCTTGTTAAATACAAATACAATTTATAAGGTAGTAGATTTATAACTGCTGTACTGGTAATTAAAATTGGTACTTAAAAAACACAAGTAAAAAAATCGCCAAAGTTCCTTCGGCGCAATCGAGTTTTCTGTACAGCCGCAAGAGCGTATAATTAATGCCACCGAAAATAGATCTATCTTTCGGTGGTCTTTGCTTCATGCTGTGTGAGCCGCGGCCCATGAAACTTTAACCATGGCCCAGTGGTGGCCTATCTTATATCGTTGCCAGAAGCACGATTATGGCTAACTTTAACCTTAAATAAGATAAAAACTACTGAGGCTAGAGGACTACAATTTGGTATGTTTGATGATTGGAGAGTGGATGATCAACATCCCAATTTGCAGCCCTCTAGTCTCAGTAGTTTTTAAGATCTGAGGGCGGACAGCAAAAGTGCGGACGGGCAGACAAAGACGGCATAATAGTTAACTAAAAATGAGGCGCCTCATGTCAACAACAAATATAATCGCAGGCTCATTATAGGATTAACGAATAAAAGAATCCCAGCGATTAAAAAAGGAACAAAATGTCAATAACAAGTAAAATAACCCCAGCTTTAGAGGAATAACAAATATAGATGAGCCATCATCAGAGCAAACATTAACAATTACATTTACAGAGCAAACAAGCAAGGAAAGAGGATTGTCAAACAAAAGAAGATCGTTATATTAAAAAAAAAATAAAAGGTCATTGTCGAGTGTGCAACTAGTATCTCGAAAGCTCAAGCGAAGATGCAATGCATTGCTACCCTAAAGCAATTCTCCTTGTATTTTATGATTTACTTACAATTTTATCTATCTATTTGTTAATTTGTTAATTTATATTTCTTGTCTAACAACTGATTTCTTCTTTCTGCATTTCCTGTTACCTTCTTTTCCTTCTTTCAAATGAACTCCATATTCTTTGGAAGCTTGAATTTCAAGTCAATGCCCCTGTGAGCTTGTCTCGTTGGAATAGGGTTCATCTTCTGAATAATAATAATAATAATAATAATAATAATAATAATAATAATAATAATAATAATAATAATAATAATAATAATAATAAGCAGCTGATGGATAAATGAACACCAGCAAAGGAAGACCCACTTGTAAGGAAAAATCATCAAAAAAAAAAAGAATTATCCTCATGAACATCAACGTGTCAGCTTAAGAAACCTTCGCATGCTTTCATTTTAAACTACCCCCAATAGATTCCGTGAGAGCAAAACTATTTATTGTGGTTCCTACTTCGTTTAGATAACAATTCAGGGAAGAAAAATCGACGTTTTGTTTTGTATACGGTGTCATAGAGAGAGAGAGAGAGAGAGAGAGAGAGAGAGAGAGAGAGAGAGAGAGAGATTCATGAATGGGGAATATAACTGACATTCATGAATGAATATTATAAATTATATTAATTTATAGCTATATTATATATATAATATACATATATATGTATATGTGTTTGTATGTATATATATATATGTGTATATGTATATACATGTACAGTAGATATATATGATATAACGATGGTGGTTGTGTGCACATAAAAATATTTTTTTTAATTACGACCTAGTCCAAAGTCCAGGCGTACATGCATCGCGTGTGGCTTGTATGGTCTAATGCTTATAAGTTTTTGTTACTGTTATTTATTTCATTGTAATTTTTGTGTCATCTCTTGTTTACCTCGGCAAAAATATTCATCTTCCTTCTTTGAATATTCATTTGGCCGTCCTTTTTCTAAGTGGTATATACTTGCTTTGCTTTACTTGAATTAGCTGCTTGGCCTTGTAATTTTCATTGATCTGTTCGTGCTAAGCTAGTAATGTATATATATATATATATATATATATATATATATATATATATATATATATATATATATATATATATATATATATATATATATATATATATATTGTATATATATATATGTATGTTTGTGTGTGTGTATGTATGTAAGTGCGCGTTAGTCTGTGCATATGCATTTGCCATTTTTGTATTGTGCGTGTGTAGTGAAAATGTATGTTTTTATCCACATATATAAATAATATCTTTATTATGTTTGCATGTTCAGTTGTAAAACATGTTCTGACTTGTACAAAATTCATTATTTCACAGCTTTTTTTGTACGGTGTTGATTGCAAAATATAAAGACCTTATGAGAGTTTCTCACTATTATTATTATTATTATTATTATTATTATTATTATTATTATTATTATTATTATTATTATTATTAATGATCGTGAATGGATTGGAAATGAAATATATCGAAGGGACCATGATATGATTCATTTTCCAAAGTCGACCAGATGCATTAACCTTTATCTATCGATAAGGTTTTCCCTCAGCGATAATGGCTGGCCAACTGAGTTTCAAGAAGTTGTAACGAAAAGCCCAGACTGTGGCGAGACATCTGGCGAGTAAGATCGTTCCGTCTGTCTTTCTGTGCCGTTTCGCCATGAAGACCCTTCTTCAGAAGGCCAGAGGCCTCTCGCCTCTTGCCCACTTTCTGGTAGGAGTTCTGCTCCTGATTTCATGCTTCCCAGCGGTGCACGAAGCGAATGCCTACCTTCATCCGCCTCAGAAACCGGAGGGGGTGACTTTGCCTCCCGAGGAGTGGTTTATTCAGAAACTGGACCACTCTGATCCATCGGACACCAGAACTTGGTCTCAGGTATGTTTCCAGTTCAGCTCAGATCCCAGGATACGTGGAGTGGTTTGTGGCCCAAAGATATGTATTGCTTTCTTGCCTGTATTAACCCCTAAGAATGTCATCCCTGGCCATTCTGTAATAATTTGGCAATAGACAGATTTAGAGAACACTTATTATTAACGTATCTCATAACTCCATAGGCCTACCTCCATAGATTTTCCGTCTAATTTTTCCCTCTTATAGTTTCCTCACAACAGAGACGTCTGATGATATTCATCAGTGTTAATTTCCTGCTATATAAACTGTTTCTTCATGCATTAGTTTTTATTTATTTATTTATTTTCTTCCCATTAGACTCTAGTTCCTTTGAAACTCTCTCTCATTTTAAAAAAATATTTAAACCTGTGCCACTATTGTTGTCACTTCTAATTAAATTATATACAAGCATATATGTGTATGTATATATATATATTTTATATATATATATATATATATATATATATATATATATATATATATATATATATATATATATATATATATATATATATATATATATATATATATGTGTGTGTGTGTGTGTGTGTGTATGTATGTATGTATATGTATATACTATATATGTGTGTATATATAGTACTGTATATGTATATAACAGGTATATACATATGTGTATGTGTATGTAATGGTTTATATATGTTCTCATAGAGATAGTAGTAATAGAGGAAATAACGCAGCATCCATTTCAATAGTCATCCTTTAACAGAAGATTAGAAAAAGAACAGCTTGCACTAATATCTTTCTTTACATCAGCCTTTGAACATGTCTGCAGGTAACATGCCACTAACTTGCCTTGTATGAGCTCTCAGGTTTTGTGGACATTTATGCGCCTCTGTTCCAGCTTTTGCTCTCCTCACAGCTGGCACTTTTTTTGGCCTACCTCTCCTTCTTTCCAGTTTCTCGCAATGCAATGTTTTTCAACACACAGTGGTACTCCATTTTCTCTTGCTTGTGCAAGCCACTCCAAAACAACTAGACCCATCTGTCCTCCTCCGCTGATATTTTTACTTCATTCTCTTTATATTTCCTACCCATTCGAACCTTCTTACTCACTTCTGCTAACAGCTCATTTCAACAACTTCCACTTTTCTTCTTCCATTTGTATCTTAAGTACGCACCCCAAAGGTTACTTTCATCGGTACTTTCATTCTTTTCTAAATCTTCTGATGAAGCCTTGCTAATTCCCTTGTTTCATCTGTTCTGTAATTCACTTCATCTCTTCTCTACCTTCAATATTAACTTCCAAATGTTTGATATGAATCATCCGCTTTAATTGTTTATCCATCCATACTAACACCCACTGCTCCATTTCCCTGGCTTCAATTTGCAATCATTTCTTTGCTCTTTTTAGCATTAACACTCAATTTCCTCCTTTTACAGATATTTCCAACACTTTCATCAGCTTTGCAGCTTCTTATCATTCCCACTGAATGTTATATCATTCATAAACATCAGCTACCCTGCTGCACTCTGTTCACGATCCTTTTCGAATCCAGCAAATAAATGCCAAAATCTCTTGTCCTCGCCCACGTTTCTCTTGTCACTTGATTCGTAAAACTATTGAACATCCTTGGAGACAGCTCACTTTTTATTGAGATCTCCTTTTACATCATAACAATACTCGCCAATCTACATATTCTGACAAAGGCTTTGCAAAATCTGTGAATTATAGGACAAGACTACTATTTAATGGTATAGTCCATCTTTATATTTTGAGGCTATGTAATAGATGACAGAATCAAGGATGTGCCATTTGGTCTTCCATTACAAACTTTTTTATTCTTTATTAAACCACCAGTAAGAAAACATCGGAAACAACAGTGTATTTATTTATTTGTTTACCAACACTATATAGTTAAAGAATCCAAATGTTTTAGTTTTATTAGTACTATAGCACCCATTGTCTTGATTCTCGTACCTTATCTCTTGGCTGAAATGGAAAAGTTACAGTATGTTACAGATCCCACGGAAAGCACAACAGTTAACAGATAAGCCACTGGGAACGTGCATTGGCTTTCCCATGATAAGGCTATAAAACAAAACTTATCTTGTAATTCTATTAGAAGTAGTTTATTGATAAATGCATGAATACATACATACATACATATATACATACATATGTGTGCGTGTGTGTGTATGGTTATGTATGTCTCACAACAGGGGTGTCCTCTAAATGGCTTCTGATGGGCTTTTTGCTCTTGAGGTCAGTGACAATCGCATGCTTCAGGTCAGTCCATTTGCTATGAATTGCTACCGTTGTTGTAGTAAGTGGTGCCTCTTGATGTCTTAAGACAGATGAATGCCTAGTTAATGTTTGCTGACCCATGGTGGGAGGAAGTGACCCCAAGATTGTAGAAGGACCTCTCTTTCTAAGGCTGAAGGATACCACACTTTCACTCCTGTGGAGTTCTAAGAATTGAGTGAAAAGATCGTTTCAAATTGGCACCCCCACCTCTGTTATTACTGAAGAAAGATGGAGAATCGTACAAAAACACCAAATCTTATGGCTTTGAATTTTCATGGACGTGATGCAGAAGCGAAGACATGTATCAGAGTTCAGTTGTGTGAGGAAAGAAAGTTGGGAGTTATACAACTCAGTGAGACCAAGGTGTAAAGACACGGTATGCATGACAGAGTGAGTGTTGGGGTGGCAGAAAGAGATAAAGCTGGGCAAGGGGTAGAGCTTGTAATGTCTAGAAGATACTGGGGAAGAGTGAAAGAGTACAAATGTGTTAGTTTGATGATCCTATGGATTACATGAGACCAAGTGTGACAGCAGAGAAAGTCGATGGTTAGACTATATTTCTCAGGAACAGAAAAGAGTGAAGAGGGAGTGGTCTCAGAAAGCTTGACTCTTTTCCTGGCTGGGTTTGGAGAATATGAAAAGGTGATTGTATAGGTGATTTAATGCAAAGGTATGTCACAGAGAAGAAGATTACATGTCATGGTTTGCAGGCATAGAATTGATGAGAATGGCCTCTTGGGAAAATGTGTTTGGGTGTTGAAAAGATAGTTGGAAAGGTGAAAAAGGTGAGGAGAATGTTTTGATTTGATTATGTTTTTTTACACGGTGGGTGGAACGACAAGGTAACGGACATCATCGTAAAACAAGGAGTTACTGGAAGTACATTTGATCATTATTTGTCTGGAGTGTAACTGAAAATAGAAAGACGATCAAGTTGGAGAGAAAGGGTGAAAATATGTGAGGCGAAAATTAATAAAAACATGAACTAGGATTTACGAAACTGCAACAGTTGAAGTGAACTTTTTGTATGTATAGGAAGGTAGGAAGAAGGAATATACTGTATCTATGCAGTATATACGTGAGGATGGGAGGGTAGTCCAGAAGAGAGAGAGAAAAAGGATGTCAGCAAATGTAGGGGGTGAAAAGGAACAGATATTTTAAGAATTAGAAGAAGCTATTCCACGAAGAAATAAATGCAGAGAGAAAAGTTAAGAGGAAATGGATCATTATAAAAGATACAAATGGAAAGATAATCTCTGAGAAGATTGTAGTTCTATGTCGATGGCTTATTTGTAGGCTTTGTTGACTGTGTAGGATAGAAGAGATGCAGAGCCGAGTAACACAAGTGGGTGCAGAGTTAGTGTTTGTATGCCAGAGTAAGTGTGTAAGTTGCAGAATGCTTATGAAAGTAACTGTTGAAGAAGTATAGCGGTAAAGTGATGGGATGAAAGCTGCAGAGACACCAGGAGTTGATGGAATTACAGGTAAGATGATCATGGAGAATGGTGGGAGTGTGACTGAATTTAGAATGGTGATGGTACCTATCCCAGACCTATTATAAGTTGAGCAGAGCAATCTCTTATATCGTTTTCATTCAAATTTAACTCAAACGTGAGCCACAGATAAAATTCTTCATGTCCGAAAGCTGTCAGTGACAATTATACTGTTTGTTTAAGAAAATTTCCTAGATGGCTTTAGTTAAAGACACTTGACTAGTGTTCTTCTATTCCAAGGAATATAGATCAAGTAAAAATACCATATACCTTAAATGACACAAATATTTTGCGTATACTCATCCAATATAAATTCTTGTTCACGTTTAAAACATAAAATATAACATACGATATTTTTTTCATCATCTGTCCGGTAAGGGGGTACCATCCGTAGTATGCCACTAGTACTAAAGGTTCTTTGCAGCTTCTTTCACACCCGGCCACAACACTTCCCTCTATTTATTTCCCAACTGTTCCCACTGGTGCTTCTCCAGTTTCAGTTTCAACCCTTCACGCCAGAGTCCTTGGAAAATCTAGAAATGTGAATCGACAGTCTGGTTAAAATACTAGAATTCTGAAGACTTCATCGTCTTACAGAGATATTACAAGAACCTCGATTTCTACAAACCTGGAGGTCCTGTCTTTTTGATGATCGGAGGCGAAGGCCCAGCCGATGCCATCTGGATGGTCGAAGGCGCATGGACCTTGTACGCCGAGCAGCTGAACGCCCTCTTGATTATGCTCGAGCACCGATATTACGGGAAGAGTCATCCGACGGAGTAAGTCATTCACACTAACAGTTTCCTCTTAATAAAAAGAAGATCGGGGCCTAAAGTTTTATAAACGTTTTCCCTCTGATACTAAAGAGGAGAAACTTTTTCTAACAGTAGGGATTAGGTACATCTATAAACCTCCATGTTTACTGAAGTCTCCCACTGCGTCCCTCTTAGGCTATTATGGAGAGATTTATAAGTTTTCCCCCGATTTTATGAGGGGAAAATTTGATAAAACTTACCCTTTAATACTGCGAAGACTATTAAAGTTTCCATTGATATTATAGAGAATTATTTTATAATGTTCCCTTTTGATATTATGGAGGAGACTTTTGTTGATATTTTTCCCCAATATTTTCAGGTGGGGACTGATGTAAAATTTTTCCCTGATGATAAGTGGTGGAGATTCATAAAATATTTCCTCATTAATAAGTATTGGGGAATTTGATGGAAGCTCCCTCGTAATCTTATGGATAAGACTTTTACATAGAAAAGTACCTGATGATAAGGTGAAGGGGCGTTTATAAAAAAAAATACCCATTACGAAGATCCTCGGTCTTCGATCTTGAACACCATCCATTCATCTATCCATCTGCCTTAATATCCTAAACTTCAGTTTGGTTTTAACCGTCGCAATCCTTTATATGAATCTGAAATTGAGTTAAGGTTGACGATCTTTACCATCTGATAAAAAAAAAGACTTAAGAAATCACGATAAGACAAGAAATACTGCCGTTTGCAGAAAGAAAATACATGAACTTTTACCTCAAAAATCAAAATAATTATATAGGTTCAGCACCAGTTCCATAGATAGTCTGTCTACTTAATTTCTATGAAATATTGCAGTCGTACTAAAATATAACAGCATTCTACTTTCTTTTTTACCGGATGACAATGAGCCTCAGACCGAACGTAACTTGAGCCTCACACAGAAGATTACGAGTGGTCTGTAGCTGATGCAGAGAATTTACCTAACCAGTTTGACTAATGAATACTTACGTCTGTCTGCTTCTCCAGAGATACATCTGTTGAAAACCTGGTATACCTCAGCAGCGAGCAGGCTTTGGCTGACCTGGCAGAATTTACTGTCAAGATGCAGGAAGAACTGGGCTTGACTGACAACAAATGGATTGCTTTCGGTGGATCATACCCTGGTTCTCTGGCTGTATGGTACAGGCTGAAGTACCCTCACCTGGTACATGCGTCAGTCGCCACCAGTGCGCCACTCATTGCCAGGAGTGACTTCAGAGGTAGGTCTAATGACTTACAGGCATGACTTGTTTTGGTTCCATGGCACACGCTTAAGAAGCCTTGTCTGGTAAAGTTCATGTTCAGTGGACGTTTGTATGGCAAGTTAAAGGACTTGTTCCTTAAGAATGTGTTCGTGTTATGAATAATAATAATAATAATAATAATAATAATAATAATAATAATAATAATAATGCAGTTAACACAAGTAAACCACTCATTACCAAAAATTACTTCAGAGACCAGACTTAGATTCTCTTCCTGAGATTATATGAGCTTCAGGTGGCAGTTACTGTAGTCTAAATTCATCGTGTTGTTTTAAAAAGGCCCAAAAACGCCTGCACTCGAAATTTTAAGCTCGGTACGTTGTCCCAGACTTAGCAACCAAAGATAGATACCAAATTTGATAGGCAAAGTCTCAAGGAAACCTTCATTCGCTCATCTCTGAAGGAAATTTAGTTTCATATTTATTCTGCAAGCATCTCAGGAAATACTAAACTTACAACACGAACTTTCCAAACAAATTCAAACCTCATGGTATGAAGTTTGAGTTTCGTAAAATTTCTCTTTTTTAAGGTAAATGTGCTGCCGTTAGTCAAGTTAGAAACGAAGCCAGTACTGTGGTTAAAAATACTTGAGAATTACCACAATAGTAAAAGAACGACGTTTAAATCTTAGTTACAGTTAAGTTGATAACTTAACGAATATTAAATTTATCTATAAAAACAAGAGTTCAAGCCGGCAAGTGAGATAAAGGAGTCTGTTCCTTTAACCCATAACGCTATGTAAATCTAGATAGAACTGATGCTTACTTAGATTAGATAAAACTGTCACCCAGTGAAGCAATGTGCTTCAGAAAAATCCAAAGGGGTTCTACTAAAACTTTAGGATTGGTGGCGGTAGATTTTTACGTAACTGTCCACCCCTCAGGCCATTTGAAGAAGTTTTGCATTGAAATTCAAAATATATGAGTGTTGAAAATTATTTTTCTTGTCTGTTATGTATTTGTACTCTGTTCATGTTATGAACTAAATCTGCTTCTTCTTCTTCTTCTTCTTCTTCTTCTTCTTCTTCTTCTTCTTCTTCTTCTTCTTCTTCTTCTTCTTCTTCTTCTTCTTCCGTTTATTTCCTTTCTCAAAGTATGCTAAAATGTCCACTGTTCAATTTTGACTATATTGGCCTCGTCGTCCTAAAAGAAAGCTTCATTACGTTATGCACTTGTCTGAGGTACTTAAAGATAGTTTTAATTCAAAAATTCAAGACCATCACCTTTTTTCCTCTTTTTGTGTTTGCTTCAGACTCGGCTGGAAAAGGGCATTAAGTTTCTAGTCCCATTCTCCTTTTCCTTGATATGTATATACATATATATATATATATATATATATATATATATATATATATATATATATATATATATATATATATATATATATATATATATATATATATATATATATATATATACTGTGTACTGAATTACTTTTTTCTGGGAGTCTTTTTTTTTCGTGTTTTGGAAAACTCTTGCCACTCTTTGTAGCAATGCCCATGACATCACATTGTTTCAAATCCTTCTGCTTTGGATATATAAAAACAACATTCATTCTTCTTGATTCCTACTCTACTTTTCTGGACTTTTTTTTTTAAGATCGCTTTGTGGTATATGAGACTATAGTTCCTGCTCTTTGAAAGTATCGTATCTGCTGCTTTCCTGCTTTTATGTACAGCAAAATCTAATTAGTCTTCCTCCCTTACTATTCACCTGCTTATTCGTCTTCTATTCCCATGCAGAATACTTGGAAGTCGTGAGGAATTCTTTGGCATCTGAGAGTGACGAGCGTTGTAACGAGGCCATTCAGGCAGCAACAGATCAGATCGCTATGCTCTTGGGTCGTCCTACGGGTTGGCATCTTCTTTCTGAAGAATTCAGGTAGAGTCTGACCACTTCTTACATAGTTCGCATGCTTTCACTGTCCTCTGACGAGTTCGCAAGAGAGAGAGAGAGAGAGAGAGAGAGAGAGAGAGAGAGAGAGAGAGAGAGAGAGAGAGAGAGAGAGAGAGAGAGAGACTTATAAAACCACAGGCTAACAACTCAAAAGTCCTCCTGCCTTTTATAAAAGTGATTTGTAAAAGCAGTTTTACATAATCATTGAATTAGATATTTAGATTGACCTTTTCATTGAAAATTATATCTACATCCATAAAAAATTAACTTATAAAAAAAAGGTTGAGAACCTTTCGTAGTCAAATCCCCCCCCCATTAGATTTTTCCTTCTGAAGATAAAGAAAAAAACCTAAGGCTTTCACAGCGGCTCTGTTACCTCACCTAAAATATATGTAAATACAGTACACTGTAATAAAAGATTTACTGTCTAAGATAGGTATCAGTCTAACAGAGTTCTTCTCAATTAGTAACTTCTGTCTAGGCTTATCATTTATGATCTTAAAACATGGAAAACTTATCCCGTTAGGACTCCTATCACAGCAGCAAAATGTTGAAAATATTCCAATTTTATCAGTTACCATTATGCTTCCTTCTATTTAGCAGCTATGGCAGTTTTCATCTAGGTATTTTGTCTCTATTTGTGACAGACTGTGCACCGTTCTCGACGGCACAAAGGAGAAAGATGTCTCTAATATGCACGAACTGCTGGCAGAGAACTTCAACGGAGTAGTTCAGTATAACAAAGACAACAGAGCTTTCGAAGGTGTTCAAGGCACAAACATTACCATCGATGTGGTGTGTGACATTATGTTGGACGACACCCTTGGAAGTGAACTTTCCAGGTAATTATGTGCCGATTCATTTAGAATAAGAGAGTGTAATTCTGTCTGCTCCTGCCGTCTGTGTAGCCTATTGTCGGGCAGATGTACCCAGTCAGTTAACATTTTTCTGGTGTTTTATCCTTTGCCGAGGAATTTTTACCCTTCTTCCAGTCGTTACCTATGGTTTAACCCCTTGTTTTGATAGATTTATTTTTTGTAGATTTCTCTATAAACGGAAGTGACAGTAAAAGGTGTTGTCATATTTCTGTTATTATGAAGTATTTGTTCACTGATAACAAAGTTGTAATAATCAGCAGGCTGGATCATGCTTTGAATTATCCTTATCATTTTAGACCTTTAATCGTATTATCTGTACGAATATTAGGATAAGTTAAGCTTATATAATCTATCCCCAAACCTCACTATAGCAACACATCTCGATAAAAATAGGTGTCAGGGCTGAAAGTGGATGGGGAAACCATAGATGCCCACCAACGCTTAAGGCAATCGGTGTGGGGAACAATGGAATATATCCGTTCCCTACCTCCATCTTCCTCAGGACATGTTTTCCTCTGTGAGCGCGCGCGCGTGTGTGTGTGTGCCTAGGTTAAAATATACTGGTTCAAATGTATATTGACAATAATCATTGGGAGACCAAAAGAGGTCAAATTCCCTGGAAAAGGCTATAAAGTTCTAGGTTAGGTTAAGGAGCGTTAGGCTTGGTTAGTACGCACTGGTAACAGAGCTAAATCTATAGAAAATCTTACTAATGTAGATTTTCTATATCTTCAGCATAACGTTAGTGTATGTTTTCTTTTAATCGAACTGAAGTCTGTTGTAAGATTCTGCCAGCCATCTCAGATATTTGTAATTGAAATATTATTTTTGTTTTATATCGTCGTCGATATGTTGTTATCTTCATCATGAAGAGTTTTATACCAGAGTTTGTTATAATAAAGCTGTGGTTTATGGAATAGCAACGAATGTGTCTATAAATGCAAGTTAATGGAAATAACCTATTACATGACAGTGTTATCTAAAGCTGTTATATGATTCAAACTTTCAAGAATATTTATGGTAATAATTACTGCATTTTAACTCCTCTTATTGTTATTCTTTACATTCGCCTAGAATGTAGATTTGTAAGTGATAAGACCGCAGGTGGGTTTATCATCAGTCGGAAAGGGGCTTAACAAAATGTTCTATCGCTCTTCCTGCGTACTTCATGGCATATTTGGCATCGCTTTTAAAAATAACTTGGGTTGCGAACGGGATTTTGCTTTAATCACTGCGTCTTTATAAGGCTCTACTCTGCCATTATATGCTAAGCAACGGTCAGAGAAAATATGTAGCTCGTGATGATATATAATCAGATTAAATCTTTTTGAATAGGTGTGTGTCCATATCAAAGTCTTTAGTTTTCTATTATCTGCTGATAGTCATCTAAAGAAAACTTATATTTTATGGGGTAACTCACTTGATTATTTCAGATGACCACTCGTGGCAGATCGCGAAATTTGACGTCTGATGATTAAACAGGACCATGATATACCACGATTTCTTTACCCTGTTAAAGAATTTTTTTTAGCTAAAATATAAAACTGAAGACTACTACTGCGCCCCTCTGGTTCGGTAACTGCCAGTTTATGTTCAGTATGAGCGCAGAGTTTAGTACTAGCACCATGGGGATGATCGTAAAAACATAAACAAAAGACGGTACATATAAATATAAACAAAAGACATAAAAAGAAACAAAAATATAAAGTATTGGCAAGTAAATATCCAGGTCGGCGACTGGCTGGTACCAGACCGCAGTAATAGTAACCAGTTTTACCTTAAAATACTTTAAACTTGAAAATGCCCAAAAATTCTGTTAACTAAAACTTTATTTTTCTGGGCCTTTGTGGTAATATTTTATGTGTGGCACTTGAATATCACTTGATCAGTTTCGAAACCATTTTAATAGTAATCCAGCTGCAATTTTTTTATTGGCTTTCTCTTAAAGAGAGGAAATGTAGGCCTACTGGATAACGTGTAAAGAAATTATTGGAAGAGAAATGTGAAGATTCTTGTGATAAGGGTTTGCATAGCCCAAAGCTTAAATTTTGCCAATAAATCTGAACAGAAACCTGTTCTTTTTCTGTCCTCTGTGAACACAGATTTATATAAATTTATTTCAAATTCTCTTTCTAGATATTCAGCTGTGAACAGTCTGCTCCTGGACGTCTATGAACGAAAATGTTTCGAGCATCAATACTCAGTCATGATTGAAGAATACCAGAAAACGAGCTGGGACCAAGGCGCCGTAGGAGGTAAAGCTCTCTCTCTCTCTCTCTCTCTCTCTCTCTCTCTCTCTCTCTCTCTCTCTCTCTCTCTCTCTCTCTGTGGATGCTTTTGACTGAAGGAAAACAATAAAGAGTGCAAAGAGCATAATTAGGAGGAAAGGATAGAGAGCAACCACTGATAGTGGAGAATGAGTAGGTGAGACGTGAGTTTCTTAAGAGAACAGGAGTCGAGTGTTACCTGTTGGAAAGAGAATTCGAGGCGACCTTGTGCAAGACCAAATCCAGAGGAGTGGCAAAGGCTGGGTTATCCATCATCTGGAACAGGTTTTCATACAAAAAACCAGAGATGAAGAGCAATATTCTAAAATGGAAAGTATAACTCCAGTCTAAACGTTGAATCTTAAATAAAATAAAGCATTTACTATGATAAAATAAGTCTGAACTTATACTTAGCTTATATATTTATTTATTAATTTCAACTTATTTATACTCTCTCAGGCAAGTCTGAATTCATATGAACTAAATAAATGTTGACACTGAGGAGAAAGTGGAAAGAGAAATAGGGGGAAAAGGGTTCTTAGAGGAAATGAATGCGATTAAATTATCTCTCACTATTTAGCTATGCCCTCATGATGATAACCAATGCAGAAGGTTGAATATTTTGAGACTGAAGGCAAGTACCAAAAGAAAATTTGTGAAGTAAAGGTAAATACCTTGTTATCTGAGACATGTCTGTGTGTGCGTGTACGTGTGCCTGTAAGTCAACTGAGAATACAAGCAGTTTCCATAAGCAACTTGATTTCCCTGATATAAGAAATGAAGGACTAGAGAAGCCAATATAATAGAAGAAATGAAATGCTTAATGCATCTTCATGTAACTCGAAAGATGGAATAAAATGTGAAAGACGTTATCCCACTTTGAATTGTCGGGGCCTTGATCTCTCTTTTGCATCCAATCCCTCGTTAAGTTTGTTGATTCCTGGTCAGCAATAACTGTATTTCCGCGCATATTATTTTAGGATAACTTTATGTCTTGTTATATCTTAGTTTTAGGATCTCGATCATGAACACGTTGGGAATGAAAGCACATGCGATTTTCAATTTTATAATGATTGTACTTACTTTAAAACTAAGAAACGTAAGCAAATGAGAAGTGTAACTTCATCCCACCGCAGGAATCAGTGGATCGATAGCATAAAGAAACGCAACTTTCAAAATAAATCAAGAGGGCTTCTGTTCTCCTTAGATATAATATATTTAGGGGTTAGTCGACTGTGGTGGGTCTATGAGGGTGAGGAAGGGCAATGGGCTAGAAGCCTCGTTTAGAAAAAAATTGCCGTGACCACTCGCTTTAATAGGAACGCACACCACACACAAACAAACACACACACACACACACACACACACACACACACACACATATATATATATATATATATATATATATATATATATATATATATATGTGTGTGTATATATATGTACATGTGCGTGTGTGTGTGTGTACATATGTATATAGTCTACATATATGTATATATATAAATAGGTATATATATATATAATTCTTTTAATTCTTTAATGTATCCATTTTTTTATTCATAGGTAGATCATGGTACTACCAAACATGTACCGAGTTCGGATGGTACCAAGGCTCAGATTCAGAAGAACAGCCGTTTGGTCACCAGTTTCCCCTGGAGTTTTTCACCCAGATGTGCCAAGATATTTATGGCCCTAGGTACGTACGAAATAAGGCCTAAAGTACCAATAATTGGCAAAATTGGCAATTGGCATGTCTTGTTCTACATTCTCTACAATGCTTTTTTTTCGTATGTTGAAGTATAAGTAGCATCTTCTCTCTGCCACGTAACTGGCTCTATCTCTGTAAAGCTTTACCAACTAGGTAACTATACGACTCATCTGTATCGTAGCGTTGTCGCCTCTGTTTCTCACTTATGAAGCCCTGCAATAATGCAAGTGGCAGTAATATTGGCAGGTAAACGCCACGTACAGGAAATATAACTAGAATTTCTGTCCAAGGATACACTCACATAAAATTTTCACTGCTATAGAAAAGATCGTGTTTTTCAGCAGGTCTGCAAGAGAGGCAACGAACAGCAACTATTTACACTTTACACTTTCCCAATGAGCACTTCACCCTTGTGACGAAAAGTCGTAAATTCTAAATAAGTTTCTTTATTACAAAGGCACATTTTCTATAATTTAAATCGTATTCCTGATTTCATATCTGTAGATATCAGGGGTAACAAGAATAAATCAGATCCTTGGTGTTTAATCAGTCCTAGAGCTTATTTCAAGAAGCAACTTTTGTAAGGTTCATCCTGTGGTAGACTGTTGTCCGTGCAAAGATGACATGGAAATCTGGATCAGCTTCTGAACTACTCATTTTAATATTCAGAGTTATAAAACACACACACACACACACACCATTATTATTAAATGGCAATGGGTATAACTGCTTACAGATCCGACAGTAAAGAAACTATTAAAAAAACTAAAAGCAAGTTGTGCTGAAAATTTTTTTTTTTTAGAATATCCATCACTTAGTTTCTAAATCAATTCTATTTATATGCTCGTTCAAAGCTGCCAAAACATGCAGTGAAAGTCATCAGTTACCTTATGATCCAAAAAACTTGATAAAGCAACATTTCTTTTATGTATATGAGATGAATTTACAATTAAATAAATGAAAATCGAAGCATTTTTTGTCAATGGACAAAGGAAATGAATCAGTTTTTGTTTGTTTTTTTGTTTTTTTGTTAGTCCTGCGCAGCACTATTTTTTTCAATAAATTTTCGGTGAAAAAGGACATTGACATTACCCTGATTAAGCTTATACTCTCTGCACCTCAGACCATACTTGCAGAACTCTTGCAAATTGCCATAAAGGAGAACTGGTTCAATAACCATTTTATACAGTCCAACCTTGTCCTCCATACACAACTCCAAGTGTCCTACTCTTTTGCAAAAAACCTGCTGCCTTTCTTGTTTCACTTAATCTCTGATTCACCTCGTTTCTCTCACTAACACCATCCCAAATATTTCTTCCCAAATGCTTATTATAATCTACCGCTTGTGTTCTCTAACCATCCATATCAACATTCACTTTACCTTCCTAACCGTGCCCTTGTTCATGTTGATTCTCAGCTTTTAGTTTTCTGTAAAAGAAAACTATTGTGCCGTCTTCGTCTGTCCTTCTGCACTTTATTCTGTCCGCACTTTTTCTGTCCGCCCACAGATCTTAAAAACTACTGAGGTTAGAGGGGTGCAAATTGGTATGTTGATCATCCACCCTCTATTCATTAAACATACCAAATTTCAGCCCTCTAGCCTTAGTAGTTTTTATTTCATTTAAGGTTAAAGTTAGTCACAACCGTGCTTCTGGCAACGATATGGGATAGGCTACCACCGGGACGTGGTTAAAGTTTCATGGGGCGGGCGGGCGGCTCACACAGCATTATACCGAGACCACCGAAAGATAGATCTGTTTTCGGTGGCCTTGATTATACGCTGTACAGAAGACTCGATTGCGCCGAAGAAACTTCGGCGCATTTTTATTTGTTTCATCTCGAAAACACTTTCAAACTATTTCACCAGTCTCTGCAGTTTTTCTCCACTAGACCCATCGCTACTGTATCATCTTCGAACATCAGCCATTTATTATTATTATTATTATTATTATTATTATTATTATTATTATTATTATTATTATTATTATTATTATTATTATTATTATTATTATTATTATATAACAGCTTTCTCAGGAAACATCAGCAAAATAGAATCTCCAGATATTAAAACAAAAAATTAAAGACGAGAATAATGACTAATTAACAACTAAAACCAAGATGAGTCAATACTCATAGATTTATTTTCTCGACAGTTTCACAGTTGAATTCCTGGAGGAAGCCATCAAGAAGACAAACGCCAACTACGGTGGTTTGACCCCCAACGTGACCCGGGTGGTGTTCGTGAACGGTAACATTGACCCTTGGCACGCTCTCGGAATCACCACTGATCTGAGCAGTGAAGCGCCAGCAATTTTCATCCAAGGTAACGAGCCCCGTAGAGGGTTAGTGCTGTCAGTGCACCTCACGGGGTGCACTGTAGGCATTAATTAAGGTTCTCTGCAGCGTCCCTTCAGCTCCTAGCTGCAACCCATTTCATTCCGTTTACTGTACATCCGTGCATATTACCTTTCTTCCATTTTGCTACCCACGCTCTCCTAACAATTATTTCATAGTGCAACTGCGAGGTTTTCCTCCTGTTACACCTTTCAGACCTGCCTACTCTCTATTTCCTTTCCAGCGCTGAATGACCTCATAGGTCCCAGTGCTTGACCTTTGGCCTAAACTCTATATTCCATCCTGTTCCAAGGTAACGAGAAGTAATTTTCTCTTTTTGCGAAGTTTTATGGGAGTTTTTTAATCACATTTTTTTAAATGATTGAGTTTATAACTTTCTAATTTTAAACTGAAATAATTAGTGAGTTTTAAGAGTTTACTAAAAATCCTCTTCCATGAACTGGTTGAAAGTATAGTTTTTCTGTTAAAAGAAATAAATGTCTGAATTTTTAGAGCATATCAAATTCTACTCCTTCCAGGTGGAGCACACCTTCCTGGTTTCGGATTTAATCATTTATTCTTGAGTTTCTTGAAATTATCTTGCTTGAAATGTTTGAGGTTATAATTTTCCAATTTGAGATGAAATAAAAAAACAAAATGCTGAGTTTTTAGAGCGTATTCAAGCCACCTTTATTTAAATGGTTTTAGTTAAAACTTTCGGATTTGAAAATGGACAGCTTCCTGAACATTTCAAGTTGATTAAAAACATATCATTTTGAAACTTCATAAGTAGTTCGCGTATTCTTAGAACTACTTGACATTACCCTTCGTTAATTGACTGTAGCTATAATTTTCTGGTTTTTAAATAAAGAGAGCTGTAAATTTCTAGCTTGAAATTAGATAGTAAACTGAGTTTTTAGAACTCATTATATACTTTTTAAAACAGTTGAAGTCACAAATTTTTGGTTTGGAATTAAATAAAAATTCTGAAATTCTGAATTTATTACAATCTTTTCTTGAACTATTTGGAGCTATATTTTTCTGGTTCAGAAATTGGATAAATACCAGAAATTTTAGTTTGTTTAAATCCCGCTTCTTGAACTGCTTGGAGTTCCAACTTTCTGGTTTTAAAGCAAATGTGTCCTTGAGTTTTTCGACTATTAAAATCATCTGGCATAAACTGGTTAAGGATATAACTTTCTGGGTGAAACTGAATAAATGATGACCAAGATTTAAAGCAGTGGTTCTTAAATTTTTTATTACCAAGCCCCCTCTAAGAGTTGGTCCTTCCCTCCACGCCCCCCTTGTATCTATGAGTAAAATTCCCTCCCAAATTTAAAGGAAAATAAAAAAAAAGAGAAAGAGAAGGGGTGTTTTTAATCTTTTGGGAATGAATTAGTGGGATACTAACATTGCTTCTTAGCGACTCTTGTTAAATGAATAACAAATATAATTAGAGAATTTTCAATTTTTCCCTAAGGCTCACGCCCCACCTGGAAATTGCTGACTCCCCTCTAGGGTGGCGTGCCCCCAGGTTAAGAACCGCTGATTTAAGGGAATAGCTAAGATATATAATTTATTAAGATAATTTCGTTGAACTGGTCGGGGTTTAATTTCTTAGTTGGAAGATGAGCTTTTAGAGATTATTAAAATCCATTTTTCTCTATTTGGTTATTTTAAAACTTTATCTTTTTAATTTAAATAAATTCCTGAGATTTGAAAGATCATAGAATCATCTTGCTTGATTTGTTTGGAGTCATAACTTTTAAGATGGAAACTGAATGGATTTATAACTTTTGCGGCCTATTATTTCTTGCTTGAAATTGCTGGAGTTATGACCTGAATTTCGAAACTTTCTTAAGCATAATAATCACATAAGTATGTAAGTAAGTAAATAAATGATCTAAAGGATTTATACATGTAAGATACAAGCATTTTACACACCTTTATAAATAGCTTACCAGGCTCTCACTTCATCCTGTTTTGATATTTTTAGTGATGAGATTTCCTTTGAGATTTCCTTCTTACTTATCAGAAGCATAATATAATTCAAGACCTTTTTCATGATATAAGAGATAAGTATAAACGATTAAAAGTAACAAAAATTATGGGCTAAAGAGAACAAGTAACAAAAATTCGATCAACTCACCACTTATCGGCTTATATTTTCATTCACATTACACCATCCGTCTTGAAATGTTTTTGATCTTCAGTGATCCATTCATCAACATTCAAGTTATATACACAGCAATTATTCCATTTACCTGGATTATTGATATTTTCTTTCTTTTTTTTAAGTTATCTGAATCGCTTGCAGCTGCACGACTAACATCACTTCCCAATTTCCTCCCAAAAACAAAGGTACCGCCCACTGCGCAAACATGTACCCTCCAACACCTGACGATCTGCCCCAGCTGACGGAAGCGAGAGAGACAATATTCTCACTTATACAACAGTGGCTGAGCGAAGAGTAGAGAACCCTTTCGCTGGGAAAAGTGTAACAGAGACCCAGAAAACTTAGCAAAACTTTCTACACCCAAAGAGTCACCCTTAGGAAGACCTGTTATATGACTCTGGGATCTGTATAATAAAATAACACCAACGATTATACTTCTCGTAATTTTCATTATGAACCTGGATCGCCGTCTGAGATTTCACAGGTTATTTACATTTGAAATAAAGTTCGCTGACTTAGGATACTAAACCTGAAATTATTTTTTCATCTACTTTGCTGAGACATCTTGGATTGCAGCTGGTAAACATGATTCATTTGGGATCATTTATTATGCCTCAGTACTCATATACGAAAAATACCGGAGTAGAAGAGTGTATTTATGAAGTCAGAATTCTTAACATTTAGAAAATTTTTTTTTATTGGTTAAAGAACACGCCTTCGCCAATTTACGCACATGAAGGATCAGTGGTTAATTGACAACAGTTCCCCTAATCTATTTCTGCCATTTCTCAAATAATTTAGTGTTATTCTTAAAGTCAGTAAAAGCCTGAATCAATAATAAAGGACAGGGTGAACTTCTTGGCGACAAATCGTCGAATCTTCACTGGAAAACACTGTAAAGAATAGAGAATTGAGGAAAAAGAAGAACTAACTTAACACAAGAATCCTATAAAAATGGGTATAAGCAAAGAGGTAGAATTATATATATATATATATATATATATATATATATATATATATATATATATATATATATATGTGTGTGTGTGTGTGTGTGTGTGTGTGTGTGTGTGTGTGTGTGTGTGTGTATATATGAACGTGCTCAGAACTCAGAAAGAATATCTTGAGGGAGGGTGTTTGCAATTCGTCGTGCTTATACAAAGGTCAGAAAATTGTAATGGATTAACCACTTGGAAATAATATTAGAAAATTAAAATATTACGAAGAATCATTCTTGTTGGGATGAGAGCTAGATACTGCAGAAGTAAAAAGTTGCCAAAATAAAGAGTTACAACTGGTAAAACTCAAGAGTGGATAGATAAACATCTCGGGAACCGATATATACGGCATCACGTACTCTAAGGGGAAAAAGGAGGTGTGTCAGAGATAAAAACAGAAATTAGTTGTGGAGGAGTAAAAAGAATGAGCTTTTAAGAAGCTTGCTGCAGATGTGGAAACGATGAGAAATATCAGTGGATTCAAAATACAGAGTAAATGCGAATATGATAGAATCAGCTGTCATGCAGAACAAGTTGATGGAAAATAAAGAGATAAAGATAACTTTTAGAGAAATGGATAGTACCAGACAGGAATAAGTGGACAATAATAGTAGCCTACCGGCTTGTGAAGAAATTGGTATAAGAAATAAGGGAAAATACATGGAAATAGGTGGCCTATCCCTGTCATGTTCTAAAAAGCACCGGAAAATTGCTGACACCATCTCTAAATCAAAACGTCAGAAAAAGACGTTTTCTGAAGTGATAACAACACAAACCAAAAATTATGGAAATGCAGAAACTCATTCAATAAAGAAAGACATTTAATATTGAACGAAGGTAAACCGGGATTAGATAGTCTTCAAGTACAGAAAAGAAATAAAAAAATAGAATCAAACTGTGAAACCAGGATAGATTGATTGATTAAAGATTTTAGGCGTACATGCCAAACACTGGGGCAACTAAGGCCATTCAGCACTGAAACGGAAACTGACAGTGAAAAGGTTTGAAAGGTGTAACAGGAGGGAAACCTCGCAGTCGCACTATGAACCAATTGTTAGGAGAGGGTGGACAGTAAGATAGAAGAAAGAGAATATGAACGGAGGTACAGCAAAATAAATGAAACAGTTGCAGCTAGGGGCCGAAGGGACGCTGCAAAGAACCTTAAGTAATGCTTACATTGCACCGCATGAGGTGCATTGATGGCGCTACCCTCCTACCGGGAGCTTATGAGGTGCCGTTACAAAGATAACTTTTAACGTAAGAGCCCGTCGTAACTATTGTAAACAAATATTATGTCACGCTTCCCATTACTATATTACGATCGGTGCGTTACTGTGGTAATTATGTGTATGATGTCCCGTGGTGGTTTTCACGCCAGAGAATATATGATTTAATAGGATCTCATAGTTACGCAGTTAGTTAGTTAGTTTAAGGTTAAGCTAGCCTTGTCCCGGCACAGGCTCTTACTCTAGGATGGCCTGGGAGGTCTTTTACTGTGGAGGGTAACTGGTACTTTAAGGGGGAACAGTTTCCACTCCCAGCAAGTGGAACCCATCATCTAGGCCTATCGTACCAAGTGTCCATCGGGGACCCTTCCTGCTGTCTTCCTTATAGATAATGAGCCACATGCAAGGCGAAACGCAGGGTAGTCTCCCTGATGATGTCATGCAATTGGAACTTACAATGTGCAAGAGAAGATGCATTGCGTTACTACCCTAATGCTATTGTCTTGGCATTTTAATAATTTTTTTTTATCTATTTAGGGTATTAATGTATTTTTTCTTTTTAATAAGTGAGATGTCTTCTTTGCATATTTCTCTTTACCTTCTCTTAGGCTACTAACTAATGAACACCATATTTTTGGAAGCTTGAATTTCGAGTCAATGGCTCCTGTGGGCTTGTTCCATATGAACAGAGTTCATCTGAATAATAGCCTAATAATAATACTGTTAACTTACACAAATTTTTGTCACAACCTAGTCTATGTTAGGTTATTTGCAGTCAGGGTACTTACTCTACTTGGTTAGTGCACGAGGCCCAAAGTTAGGTTGGGTAAAGGTGAGTCTGCTTGGGTCATAGGTATTGCTAAGCAGGAACTCTGCACTCACAATTACCTTGGAAATCAATTTTTCCTATGCTTTTAGAGTTGGTGATGTTTATTGTCGGTCAATTATTATTAACCTCATATCTCTATCCAACATGGTTTGGGACCCTTTGGAAAAGTTGGGAGAAAGACCGGACCGCCATTTTGTTGTTATGGAATGGTTCCGCACATGCAGAAGTTATCAGGGAGACATATGTTTAAAGAGGGATTGGCTAAGGAAACCTATTACAAAAGGAACTACACTAACCTAACGTACCCTGCGTGATAGCATTTCAGGGTGGCCAGCGTACAAATTCTGAGGTTAATTACAGTTGACTGACAAAATATAACAGTAAATTCTTAATAAGCAATCAAAATACTATCGGAAAAATCAATTTCCAAAGTAATACCCGATGCACAGCTCTTGCTTAGTTCCACCAGATCATATTCCCTCTGCATGTTTTTTCCCATAAATTGCCAAAAAACTTAGGGCAGAATGCCTGACACATTCTGCATTCCTCTGCAGTAGAGCAGCTTAGGATAAGTAAAGGCTTAATGGGTTATTTATTAGCTTAGGACAGTTGTCGAGCACCAAGGTGATGCATAGAGTGAGTGACAGTTTCATATATTCCTCACATGCATATGAGTCAGTTTATCTTTTAAACTAGCCAACCTTCACCTAGTCTAGCAGATTCACTTATAACCTGAATATTTTTTTAAGTTATGTCTTTTTTAAACTTGTAAGTTAATTGAATATAAATGTAAATATTCTCATAGTTTCTATTTTTTTTATGAATATGATTTTCATGTACTTTGGAAATGCTTGGTTAGCCTAACCCCTTTCCCATACCTCTTTATCTAATGGTATTACAGTATTATCGATATAGGGAATAATAGTTGGTATGTCATCTTTTGGCTTGGATGGGGAATGAAAACAAGTGAAATACTGGGATGCATCACAGCCTAACCTAATCTGCTCCCCCCACCCCCTGAATCAGACTTATTTAACCCAGACCACCTGAAATTATAAATCTAAATACACTAGGACACCAGCCTAACCTAACCTAGCAGGACACCATGTCCTACCTGACTGGGGGACAATGATTAAGGGGATTATGGCTTCGCCCCAAGCTAGTAGTAAGTAATGGCAGCAGTCAGATGTTTTCTTATCACTCCTGTATCAAGTTCTTAAAAAACTAGTTCATGATTTTTTGGAAACTATCGTATATGAGTGTAAATTCCATCCCATGATAGGTATTTCCTGTTTGTAGTGCATGGACATTCAGTATAAGTGCTGGTCTTGTTTGTATGAAAAGTGAAAACCTTAGAAAAATAAATGAATCAGCAGTGTGTGTGGGTTGATGATTAGAAAGTGCCAAGAGATAACTTGAGCTTTAGGAATATGACTACACTAAGGGCTGTTCAGTTGCCCTATGTATAATTCTACCATAATATCAGCAACCAGAAAGTAGCAATCGCCACAAGCTTTCCAGGTTCCAGTGATGGCTCATCTAGGCCACAGGAGTTCTGGAGGTCATAGGACCACTTAGAGCCCAAATTCAGGGTACTGCAGGTATTCAGGATGGGTACAGGTTTCCCTTTCAAGAGAGGCCATCCATGGTGTCTCAGCCAGTTGACCTCCTCACATATTGCTATGACTCTGAAGCATAGCACTAGTTAGCAAGGTGAGATTGATGTTAAAGAAATGATCAGTTATTCTGCAGTTGCATGGCTGTGGCATTGAAATGACTGGAAGCTGGTGCCCTGTCATTGTTTTCAGCCTGTTCAACTGATACCTCAAGCATACCCTTTTCAGGATGTAGTAACTTGCTCATGACATTTTGGTCCATCCAGAT
>NC_089794.1:44121142-44266142 GCF_040412425.1 Macrobrachium rosenbergii
GAGACAGGTGGAAGAGAAAATCTGATTAGAAAACGGAATGGTTCCTATTCCGCCACCCAGCGGCGGGTATGGTTGATCACCTGACCTACCTGTGCGTGTGTCGCGAGTTTTTGAAATTCTATCGGGAACGTCGGAGACTATAGCTAAGTATATATCTGCCGGAGTAAGCATGCACAAAACTTTATTTTATCATAAAAATATCATTTTCTTGTAATACCTCTTTCTCCTTTTTCTTGTAAGAGGATAATCCTGGAGACGTTGATCTACTTTGTCAACCCCTCCCATTGTGTTATTGTAATCCATAACTAGTTTAGGCTTCTTCACCAATTTTCCTCTTTTTTCTGTTTCTACCATTTCTGTGTTATGGACTGTGGAAAGTAATACAACATCTTTCTTATCCTTCCATTTTATTGCTGTTACTTTTCTTCTTTTGTAAGCCACCATACCGCCTTTCTGCAGTTTTTCTTGTTTCAATCCAGAGGGCATTTCCTTTCTACTAACACGGACAGTGCCATATACATCTGTTTCATTTTCTGTCAGTAAATCTGCTATTGGGGAGAGTTATAATAATTATCCATTGTAAGGCAATAGCCTTTTTTTTCAGTAATGGCTTCATCAGCGTCATAACAATTTTGAAGACACTGGAAGGTCTTCATAATCATTATCAAACATTGTTCCTTGACCTGTATAAATGACAAAATTCCAAACATATCCTGATTCTGATTCACACAACATGAAATATTTTATACCAAATCTAGCTCTTTTTAGTGGCAAATATTTTACCCAACCAAGACGTCCTTTATAAAGTAAAAGACTTTCGTCTATAGCTACATTTGTTTAGGCGTGTACATACTTTTGAATTTGCTAACAATGCTATTATAAAACTTCCAGATTTTGTTGAGCTTTGGGCAAGGATGAGTGTGAGGTCAAAATCCTCATTATTTGACAAATGCAAATACTGTTTTATTTTGCAAAATCTGCGATATGGCATAATTTTAGCAAAAATTGGTGTATGTAACAAAGGCATCTTAGACCAGTATTGGCTTTCTTCAGGTTTCTTTACAATCCCCTGTAGCATAATAACACTAAGGAAAATCCTCATTTCTTCCCGATATGTTTGGTGCCATTTCTTTTCTCTGTTTCTGATTTTCCACTCAACTTTTGTTCAGCATTCCTGTTCGTCTCTGTCAGACAATAATGTCTAAAATATTGTCATCAAGAAATGACTCAAAATACTGAATATATGTATTTTCTTCATCATCTTCAGTATTATATACATGATGAATTATATTATCACCAATAAAGGGAAATGCAGGCTGTGGAGGAGAGGTGGTTTATCATCCGAAATTGTTATTCTTTGCCAGCCTTGGTTATCAGGAACATTATCGTCATCATCTTCATCTGAAGTATCAGAGTATTCTGACGTCATATCACCATCACTTTCGCTCCTGAATCGTCCATTCCATCATAATACTCTGTATCACTGTCACTCTCACTACTCATGATAGTTATATCAATAATAATAAAAGAAAATCCCGGAAAAACAATGGAAATCCTGCCTGATGAAAGGACGCGTCTCCAATGGCCAACTGGCGCCAAGGTAGCTACAATTTTCTAAAAAAAAAGGCACTTACATGCATAGAAAACGGCTTTCTATAGTGGGAGACTAATATAAACAACAGCCGAGTTTACTGGGAGTTGCTAGGAAAGAGATAACAGAATTTCGAGTATACTGGCTTACTGAAATATGATTGGTCATCTTAAACCCGAGAATACACGGGTTGAGCGGGAAGAGGTTAAATGACCTGCTCTGCCTCACCGCTACTTTGGTGAAAATATGGACTTGTTGTGATCCCTTGGAACACATTTCTAGATGAATCCAGAAAATTCACTGGAAACAAATTCCTATCTGTTATCAGAATGAAAAACTAAAGAAATTCCAATGAGCAGAAATATACTATTAAATGTCTTTTGAAGTCAGTGCCAAAGCCTTCATTATAATTCAGTTTATGTTATTGACAGCTAAATCTTGATTTTTTATCCTTATATGCAAACAAATCTGCATAATATTTTTTGTCATTAGATCTATTAGTTACTTTATGGTTTTCAACTGAGTTTTTTTGTGTTTAAGTTAACTTGTTGCATGTTTGTGTGGAGATTGGCAGCTGTAGGTTTACCAACTCTCTACTTGTTTTTGTTATTTGTTGTGTATGATTCACCAATTTTTGTGCTTTATTTGTATGTTGGTTTGAAGGTTTTTAGTTTTCTACTGTGGAAAACTGAATGCTGATTGTTGTTTACAGTTTTTCATGCATTTTGGTATTTTTATTAAGAGTGTTTCATGGCATGATGTTAGTTTTAAAAAATTTCTTGCATTTTCTTTTGCTTTTGCTAAGTTTACTTGATTATGACTTACTTTAGATGTTACTAAATCTTTTTTATAGCATCCTTTTGCTTCCACCAGCATTGCTTTTTGCTTTTTACTTTCATCCTTTCCCTTTAGTCTTTTCCTTCTCAGCTGTCCAACTTCTAGAACTTTACCCAACTGTAATTTTAAATTTTAATTTATGAACAACTTCAGGCAAGTCCTAAGGTAGTCCAGAAATGGGACTCAGATGTTTTGTTTATCTAGCCTACTGTGTAATAATAATGTACATCGAGTGGTTTTATTTGTCACTACAGTAATCTCTTGACTATCCAGACAAATTCAGCACATATACTACTATATATTTTGTTTATGCTATTCTGCCCAGAACAAGGCAGTGCTTGCCAAAAATAGTCAGCAGTTCAAGAAATACATTAACCCTAAACGCCGACTGGACTAATCGTGCGTTGACTAAAATTGTCCGTTGGGTGCCGAGTGGACGTACCGTATGTCGACTACAAAAAATTTCAACCTTCGGTCAACTTTGACGCGACCGAAATGGTCGAAAAACGCAATTGTAAGCTAAAACTCTTACATTCTAGTAATATTAAATCATTTACCTACATTTTGCAACAAATTGGAAGTCTCTAGCACAATATTTCGATTTATGGTGAATTTTTAAAAACAACTTTTTCCTTACATCCGCGCGGTAACTCGGCCGAAAATTTCAGAAATTCTTTGGTCATTTTGTCGTAATTTTTGCACCGGTTTATATTAGTTGTTACATAAAGTTTTATATATGGAAATGTGCGCAATTTCATGTACAATACAACAGAAAATAACTCATGGTTGTAGCTTCTGTCAGTTTTTAAATATTTCCATATAAATCATGATAAAGTGCCAAAATTTCAACCTTTGGTCACCTTTAACTCGACCGAAATGGTCGAAAAACGCAATTGTAAGCTAAAACTCTTACATTCTAGTAATATTCAATCATTTACCTTCATTTTGCAATAAATTGGAAGTCTCTAGCACAATATTACGATTTATGGTGAATTTTTGAAAAAACTTTTCCCTTAAGTCCGCGCGCGGTAACTCTGCCAAACATCTCGGAAATTCTTTTGTCACTTTGTCGTAATGTTTGCACCGTTTTATATTAGTCGTTGCATAAAGTTTTATATATGGAAATGTGCGCAATTTCATGTAGAATACAACTGAAAATAACTCATGGTTGTAGCTTTTATCAGTTTTGAAATATTTCCATATAAATCATGATAAGTGCCAAAATTTCAAGCTTCGGTCAACTTTAACTCAACCGAAATGGTAGAAAAATGCAATTGTAAGCTAAAAGTCTTACATTCTAGTAATATTCAATCATGTAACTTCAATTTGCAACAAACTGGAAGTCTCTAGCACAATGTTTCGATTTATGGTGAATTTTTAAAAAAAAACTTTTTCCTTACGTCCGCGCGCGGTAACTCGGCCAAACATCTCGGAAATTCTTTCGTCACTTTGTCGTAATGTTTGCACCATTTTATATTAGTCGTTACATAAAGTTTTATATATGAAAATGTGTGCAATTTCATGTAGAATACAACAGAAAATAACTCATAGTTGTATCTATCAGTTTTCAAATATTTTCATATAAATCATGATAAGTGCCAAAATTTCAACCTTCGGTCAACTTTAACGCGACCGAAATGATAAAAAAACACAATTGTAAGCTAAAACTCTTACATTCTAGTAATATTCAATCATGTACCTTCATTTTGTAACAAACTGGAAGTCTCTAGCACAATATTTTGATTTATGGTGAATTTTTGAAAAAAACTTTTTCCTTACGTCCGCGCAGTAACTTGGCCGAACATCTCAGAAATTCTTTCGTCACTTTGTCGTAATGTTTGCACCGTTTTATTTTAGTCATTACATAAAGTTTTATATATGGAAATATGCGCAATTTCATGTAGACTACAACTAAAAATAACTCATGGTTGTAGCTTTTATCAGTTTTGAAATATTTTCATATAAATCACGATAAATAGAAAAATTCTACTTTTGGTCAACTTTAACTCGATTGAAATGGTCGAAAACTGCAATTGTAAGCTAAAACACTTACAGTCTAGTAATATTCAATCAATTACCTTCATTTTGCAACAAACGGGAAGTCTCTAGCACAATATTTTGATTTATGGTGAATTTTTAAAAAACTTTTTACGTCCGGCGTTAATTCATGCATCATTTTGTGATAATATTTTCTCTGTGTTGCTTTGATCGTTTTACAATTTGTTATATACCAAAATCATTGCAATTTAGTGTACAATACAAAGACAAAAAATAACTCGTTAGCTTTAACCGTTTTGCTCACAGCGCGATTTTGTATACAATTATATATGAAAATTTTTGTTTGAGCTGTCATATATTTCAATATTTATATATGATAATGATATTTTTTTCATTTTTGATGGTTGCATACTAAACTTCAGGCAGTGACAAAAAACAGGAGCCAAAAATTAACTCTTAATCTTAAAAACTAAGCGTGCTGTGATTTTTTTAAAAAACTTTTTTTCTGCTGGCCCATTCTAACTCTTTAACGCCCTAACGGCATAGGACAGACACTTTTGTAAATAGAGGCTCGGCGTTAGAGGGTTAATTACATCCTGTAATTAATGTGTGTGTGTTTTTTTTTTAGCTTTGGAAGTGCCTTGTGAGTATGAACTTGTTAGTATTTTCCTGTTTTAGTGATCCTGCTGTGCTAAAAATTCTTATTTGTGATTCCTTTACAAACAGTGACACCACTCCTCAGCACAGGTACCTTCGTCTGCCATGTTAACTTTTTTGGCAGTCTTATGTAAAGCTTTGATAGGGATTTACATCACTTTTGCTGCTGATTTAACATGTGATGATTGGACTTTTATCTTAGCAGTAAGAGGTACAGAAAGCACTAAAGGAAATCCTTAGGTAATTTGTGTGGAGTAAAATAAGCAATAAAGGGTGGCTGATATCAAAGGTAAAATGCAGGCTTCTGCATCATAAAAGGCTTGAGCAGTTTTTGTTGATTATCCCTCAATAGAAGAAGCCTCCTTACTATCTACAGTATTACAATATATCATTAACTGCTCAAGCCTTTTGTGATGCAGAAGCCTGTGTTTTACCTTTGATATCAGCCACCCTTTATTGCTTATTTTAACTCCACACAAATTACCTGAGGATTTCCTTTAGTGCTTTCTGTATCTCTTACTGCTTAGGTAAAAAAACCCATTGTAAAATGGACTTATCCTTGCAAATACTGCATCACATGTTAAATCAGAATGCACTTGTCCATGGCACATGCAGCAAAAATGATGTCAATCCCTATCAAGGCTTTACATAAGATTGCCAAAAATTTACGTGGCAGACGAAGGTACCTGTGCTGAGGTATGGTGTCACCATTTGTAAAGGAATCACCAATAAGAATTTATATCATAGCAGGATCACTAAAACAGGAAAATACTAACAAGTTCATACTCACAAGGCACTTTCAAAGCTAAAAAAACCACACATACATTAATTGCAGGAAATTTTCAGTGAAAATGAGACAGTTATCATTAACAGAAAATACCAACAAAATAAAACCTCAGTGATCTCAGAATTACCAAAAGTAACAAAAATCAACAAAAATAATGGAATTGTCACCAAGGAAAATGAAAGAGCATCAGACAGGGTGAAGAAGCAAGAAACAAAGTGAACTTAGAGTTCCACAACTGCAAAAATCAAGTACAGTACATGTAATGGGAAACAGTAATACTATTTAACATACACCAGTGAAAAGTAAGTCCTTGTAATTATGTAGCCAACAGCTAACAAAGAGTGCCAAATCATAGCAAGGCATCATTCAGTTGCCAAGTTACCTGACATCGGGAAAGTTTAAGATAATAAATAGCACACAATTAGGGCAAATATGAACACTTGCAGTTGGTTGGAACAAAGTAAGTGTAAAGCAGAATTAAAACAACTCTCTACCCTGTGGTGAAAATCTTCGATCATAAGGACTGAATGCTTGAAAAAAGAATCTTCACTTAAACAATTGCAAATATTGCAATTATTCTTTATATCCCAAAAGCACATATGTAAAAGGAAAATGAAACTAGGGAGTGAAAAGTAAGAAAAGCATACTTTTCATTGAAGTTAAATTGGATGTAAAATGCTTAGTTCATTGAGTTATCAACATCTGCACAACTCTTCAGAATGTTTTTCTTGTATTATGAACTTATGATCCTTCAATGTGAGGTTTGTCTGGATAAAAGCTGTTTGGCTGAGTAGTCATGATATGATGTAAAGTTGTTTTTCATATTCTTATGGGTTTGAAATGTTAGTCCTTTTACAAAGTAGAACACTTCATATTTAAGGTAATATAGAATTCATTGCTTTTGTAAGTTGGTTATCAGAATATTTTTTCTTCTAAGCAAAAAATATGTGTTGCTTGTTCATACTTCGAATTGAATGATAATTATTTTTGCAGGTGTTGATTGCAATGGTACCCTCAGAACCACTGGATGACACTGACATAACCATTGAAGTTAGTGCTGGAGTTGGTGGTCAGGAAGCCATGCTCTTCTGTCGTGAGATTTTTGAGATGTATCAAAACTATGCTAACTTCATGGGGTGGGAAATGGAAGTAACAGAGTTTGAAAAAACTGATCTTGGTAAGTTATAACAAAAAATAGTCTTTGTATGGAAATACTAATCATCTTGTCTTGCTAATGCACCTACCTAGTACTGTAATGTAATTTTGGTACCCCAAAAGTACTGATAATGATGACTCGAGTTGGGTAAACCTATCCTAGTTGATTGAGGTTACTAATTGGAATAGTCAATGAGGTCTTTCCTCTCAGGTTGATGACTTACATTGGCCTAACTTCAGTTGTAGATTTTAGATTTTTCTTTTGTGTTTGCTCTTGGCTATGTTGCTTAGGCTCACACAATTATTAGATCGCAGGAAAATTCTCTGTTTCAACACAGTCTTCATTCAGAGAACTGTCATTGCAGGATGATAGCCAGGAATAGTAGAAAAATACTTTTTATATAAGTAACTTACCAAGTAATACGGTGTAGGTAACTAGACCCCACCCACTTTCGAGGAAGAAAAGGTACAGCTCTGCTGAAGAGCTCAATGTATATTCTGCTGGTCAGCGACTAATCATTGGTTGGTTGAGCAGCCCTGGTTTGAAATTTTGTCGGATGGTTGTAGCTTTCGCCTTTGGTGAAGTATTCATTCACTTTGGTAGCACACTAATCATTATTAGCTAAGTTAGTTCTCCATTTAGACGTTCTTTGACTGATTGTGACTTATCATGTCTGATTCTGGTTTGTATAGTATTACTTATTGTAGCAAAGGCTGTAATACCAGACTAACTTCTGCTAAATATGACTCACACACTATGTGTTGCCATTGTAGAGGGCAGATTTGCTCTTTTTTGACCTTAAATTTGAAGAATGCAAAGACTGGGTTCAGGGTAAGTGGAAAGTTTTAGACACACATCTTGACAAACCTCAGAGAGACAGGCAGAGAAAGGTGGCTGCTAGAGCTAAACTCGGCTTTAGCCAGTCAGGTTTCTTCTCCGAAATTGGATATTGCTATTCAACCTGTTCCTTCTACACCTGTGACTGCTTTTCCCCATTACCAGCCCTCCGACTTTTCCATCGACTCTGTCACCTGGTTCTCATTCTTCCGAACCCAATGTCATCGCCAGCCTCGAAGCCAGGAGACCAAAAGTTTGGTCTTCTAGTGAATAATAGCCCAAATTGGGCCTTCTGTTAAGGCCCTTATGGGCCAAATGAGTGTTATCAGTGTCGGTGCAAGTGCAGTGTCAGTGCAAGAGGTGACTACTCTTCCTGCCGATGCTCCTAAACAGAGGTCCCTGTCAAGTTCCCTAAACCTGGGAGGAGGCAAACCGGAGGTCCAAGGAGGTTGGTTGGGTTTGCCCATGGGTATTGCCCCCTCAACCGAGCCTGTGTATGTACCCAGGACTCGGTGGATAGCCGTTGGAAAGGCGTCCATACGAATGTGCATGCTCTGTTGTCCAGTGACTCAGACTCCAGTGCAGACAGAGGGCATAGGCACTTTTCGACAGTTTCCAGGCTGTTGAAAAGGCATTTTCCTTCTGCTGAGCACGCTTCCCTGTAAGCTACCCAGGGAACAAGAGTGCAGTCCACTTCCCTCCTGCAGTTTTTGGGACAGTCCCGATCGTGCTTCACATGAACCTTCAGTGATGGAGTGCCAGTTTTGGCTCTGAAGCGGTCTTCCTCTTCAAAGAAAGTTTGAACACCCAGCAGCCAAGCGCCCAGTTTCCGAGCGCCCAGCGTCTAAGTGATCAGTGTCCAAGCGCCCAGTGTCCGAACTCCCAGTGTCGGAGTGTCCAACTTCCGAGCGTCCAGTGTCTGAGTGTTCAGCGTTCAAGCGTCCAGTGTCTGAGTGCCCAGTTTATGAGCACCCAGTGTTCAAGCTCCCAGTGTCCGCTCAGAGTCTAGTGTCTGAACGCCCAGTGTCCGAGAGCCCAATTTATGAACTCCCAGTGTCTGAGCGGCTGAGTGTCTGGTCATGTAGTATCCAAATCCCCAGTGATGTCTGAGCGCCCTGTGTCAGAGCGCCCAGTTTCAAGCGCCATTTGTCCAAGTGTTCACCTGTGTCGGAGTGCTCACCTGTGCACAAGTGTTCCCCTGTATCTGCATGCCCATGTGTGTCGATGCGCTCTACCACTCCCAGCTGTCACGGATCCTTCACTGGAGCCTATCCAACGCCAGTTGGATAGCATTCTAGCATTCTAGGACTTCTGCAGAAGCAACCTTCTGCGACACAGGATCAGCCAGACTTAGCTCCTTCTTCTATTTCATTGAATGAAGAAGCCATCGAACAGGAGCAACCTACATCTGTTTACGCAGCGCTCCTGAAATGCTTCCTCTTCTGCAACCCAACTTTTTTCTCCCCAGTGGCCCCAACGTCTCTGGGTTCAGCCTTTATGATGAGACAACCTACAGAGTCCGCCAGGCTATCGAAGATGGTCCTTTCTTCATCTTCTAGGAAGGCTTTATCAAGTGTTGATAGTTGGTTAGCAGAGAAGAGGGATCATGGTAAGGCTGTGTTTTTTTCCCCTCCCTCTTGCTTGTCACAAAGGAGGTATTTATCACACGCCACTGGGGAAGTGCCTTCCTTGGGAGTTTCTGCGTCCTCCCAGGGGGACTTCTCCAGCCTTATTGACTCAGCGCGGAGATCAGCATTCAACTCCGCTAAGATTATGCTAATGTCTTCGGAGCTCAACCGTATAGCCCAGGGACATGTTCAGGGTCTTCGAGGTCTTCAACTTCTTAGACTGGACCATGGGGGTCTTAGCCAAGAAAATTGAGAACTATAACTCCCTTCAAGAGAATTTCTCATCAGACTGGTTAGGAGTTCTGTCATGTGCAAGTAAGGTGATAAGGGATGGCTCCCAAGAGCTGGCTACCTTATTCTCCATGGGAGTTCTCAAGAAGAGAGAACTGTGGTACATGTTCACCACAAAAGGCATCACTCCCTCCCAAAGGTCAGATCTCATGTTCGCACCATTAGATCATTCTGCATTATTCCCTAGAGTTACAGAAGAACATGTCACGTCAGACTTCAAGAAGAAGTTGACCCAAGACCTTTTGGCGCAATCTACAAGGCGTTCCAATGAACCAACTCGTGGTACTTCAGTCTCGTTCAGTACGAGGATAGTCTCTCCGCTGCAGCAGCAGCCCTTTCGAGCGGAAGAGTCAAGTTTCAGCCCCACCCATGCACGAAACTGCAGTCATCCCAATCAGTCAAGAAGTCGTTCTCTAAACCTGCCTCTCTCAAGTGAGGATCCTGTCCTCCAGGTCCCCATAGGAGCCAGGCTTCTCCATTTTTGGGACAAATGGGAAGCCGGGAATGCAGAACCTTGGGTAGTCATAGTCCTCAAAGAGGGCTGTTCCCTCCCATTCAGGGAAAACCTCCTTTAATGTCCTCACCCATCAGCTTAGCAGCCTACTCGGTAGGTTCGGAGAGGTTTTTGTCCCTGGGGGAATAAGTCTAGTCTCTACTCAGGAAAAGAGCTGTAGAAGTGGTCGAAGACTTAAGCACAGAAGGTTTTTACAACCAAGTGTTTGTTGTCCCAAGCCATCAGGAGGTTGGAGACCTGTCCTGGACATCAGCGCACTGAACTTCTTTGTGTGGACCACCAAGTTCAAGGTGGAAATGAACCGATCAGTACTGTCAGCCATTCACCAGGGAGATTGGATGGTGACGATCAACATGCAGGATGCGTACGTCCATGTCCCAGTACATCCGGACTCCAGGAAGTATCTTAGGTTTGTGTTCCAGGGCAGAGTCTTTCAGTTTCGGGCTCTGTGCTTTGGCCTTTCTACAGTTCTGCAAGTTTTCACCCGTGTTCTCTTTGATGAAATGGCTCCATCTCATGGGTATCAATGTCTGTCTGTATTTGGACAACTGGATACTACACTCCCCATCAAGAATAAGATGCACGGAGGACCTTCAGAAGACACTTCTTCTTGCCCATGAGTTGGGCCTTTTAATCAACATTCAGAAGTCACAGTTAGCTCTGACTCAATCGATTCTGTATTTGGGGATGAGGATCGATGCTCTGAGTTTTCGGGCTTTTCCGTTCCACGAAAGAATCCAAGCCTGCTTACAGAAAGTAAGGGACTTCCTATCTCCCCCATCTTGCTAGGCCAATGAATGGATGAGTCTGCTGGGCTTTCTCTCATCCATCGAGAAGTTCGTGCCTTTAGGAAGACTACACACAAGAGTCCTGCAACTCTTCCTAAAGGCCAGCTGGCACAGAACTCTTCCAGACTCCTTCATTTTCCACATATCTCCTGAGATTAAGGAGGATGTGTGGTGGCTTGCAGAAGAAAGATTTCTAGTAGGGAAGTCACTGCAACCGCTGAGCCCCAGCCTAACATTATACTCAGATGCGTCGGATCTGGGTTGGGGGCTCTCTTAGAAGACATGAAAGTTTCCAGGATGTGGTCTCTAGATGAGAAGTAAGGGAGCTGAAGGCCATTCATTTGGTCCTTCAGCATTTTGCAACAACGATATTCGACAAGACAGTCATAGTCCATTCAGACAACACGACCGCATTGGCCTGTACCAAGAATCAGGGAGGGACTCACTCCTTCTCCCTTTATGAAGCAACCAAGGATCTTCCCTGGACACAGAGCAATTGCACCAGAATTGTAACTCGCTTTATCCAGGGCAAATTAAACGTTCTTGTGGATGAGTCAAGTTGCTGCAGACAGGTTCTACTTACGGAATGGGCTCTGAATCTGCAGGTTTGCACCGACCTGTGGAAACTGTGTGGAAAGCCATTGGTAGACCTTTTTGCAACATCAAAGAATCATCACCTCCACTTATATTGCTCCCCAGCCTTGGACCCTCTGGCATGGGCAACGGATGCCATGCTCCAGGACTGGTCGAACCTGGATGTTTACACCTTCCCGCCATTCAGTATGGTGAGAGAAGTACGTACTAATCAAGTTAGTGTCTCACAACAACACATGTCCATGGCACTTGTAGCTCCATTTTGGCCACAGAAGGAGTGGTTCCCAGACCTCCTGATAGATTTCCCCAGGCTTCTGCCTCAGAAACGAAGCCTTCCAAACCAGCCTCACTTCCATCGTTTTCACCAAGGCTTATCCACTCTCTTTCTGACAGGCTTCAGACTGTCAGGGAACTTGTCAGAGCGAAGGGCCTTTCGAGAAAAGCTTCAGAAGCAATCGCTAAGTGCAGACGTCAGTCTTCCACTAATGTCTACCAGGCAAAGTGGACAGTCTTAACCCTTAAACGCCTACTGGACGTATCATACGTCGACTAAAATTGTCTGTTGGTGCCAAGTGGACGCGTCCCGTCACGTCGACTACAAAAATTTCAACCTTCGGTTTTCCTTTGACTCGACCGAAATGGTCGAAAAACGCAATTGTAAGCTAAAACTCTTACATTCTAGTAATATTCAATCATGTACCTTCATTTTGCAACAAATTGGAAGTCTCTAGCACAATATTTCGATTTATGGTGAATTTTTGAAAAAAAACTTTTTTCTTACGCCCACGCGGTAACTCGGCCGAAAATTTCAGAAATTCTTTCCTCATTTTGTCGTAATTTTTGCACTGTTCTATATTAGCCGTTACATAAAGTTTTATATATGAAAATGTGCGCAATTTCATGTACAATACAACAGAAAATAACTCATGGTTGTAGCTTTTATCAGTTTTGAAATATTTTCATATAAATCACAATAACTGCCAAAATTTCAACCTTCGGTCAACTTTGACTCGACCGAAATGGTAAAAAAACGCAATTGTAAGCTAAAACTCTTACATTCTAGTAATATTCAATCATTTACCTTCATTTTGCAACCAATTGAAAGTCTCTAGCACAATATTTCGATTTATGGTGAATTTTTGAAAAAACGTTTTCCTTCGTCTGCGCCAGAAATTCTTTCGATCACGTTGTCGTAATCTTTGCACTGTTTTATATTAGTCGTTACATAAACTTTTATATATGGAAATGTGCACAATTTCATGTAGAATACAACAGAAAATAACTCATGGTTGTAGCTTTTATCAGTTTTGAAATATTTTCATATAAATCACGATAACTGCCAAAATTTCAAGCTTGGGTCAACTTTAACTCGACCGAAATGGTAAAAAACGCAATTATAAGCTAAAACTCTTACATTCTAGTAATATTCAATCATGTACCTTCATTTTGCAACAAACTGGAAGTCTCTAGCACAATATTTCGATTTATGGTGAATTTCTGAAAAAAAACTTTTTCTTACGTCTCATGCGTGGTAACTCGGCCGAACATCTCAGAAATTCTTTCGTCATGTTGTCGTAATGTTTGCATCGTTTTACATTAGTCGTTACATAAACTTTTATATATGAAAATGTGCGCAATTTCATGTAGAATACAACAGAAGATAGCTCATGGTTGTAGCTTTTATCAGTTTTGAAATATTTTCACATAAATCACGATAACTGCCAAAATTTCAACCTTCGGTCAACTTTTAACTCGACTGAAATGGTAAAAAAATGCAATTGTAAGCTAAAACTCTTACATTCTAGTAATATTCAATCGTTTACCTTCATTTTGCAATAAATTGGAAGTCTCTAGCACAATATTTCGATTTATGGTGAATTTTTGAAAAAACATTTTCCTTACGTCTGCACGGTAACTTGGCTGAACATCTCAGAAATTCTTTTGTCATGTTGTCGTAATATTTGCACCGTTTTATATTAGTCGTTACATAAAGTTTTATATATGAAAATGTGCGCCATTTCATGTACAATACAACAGAAAATAACTCATGGTTGTAGCTTTTATCAGTTTTGAAATATTTTCATATAAATCACGATAAATAGAAAAAATTCGACTTTCGGTCAACTTTAACTCGACCGAAATGGTTGAAAACTGCAATTGTAAGCTAAAACACTTACAGTCTAGTAATATTCAATCAATTAGCTTCATTTTTAAACAAACGGGAAGTCTCTAGCACAATATTTTGATTTATGGTGAATTTTTGAAAAAAACATTTTTTTACATCTGCTGTTACGTTAATTCATGCATCATTTTGTGATAATATTTTCTCTGTGTTGCTTTGATTGTTTTACAATTTGTTATATACCAAAAATCATTGCAATTTAGTGTACAATACAACTAAAAAAATTAACTCATTAGCTTTAACCGTTATGCTTACAGCGCGATTTGTATACAATTATATGAGTTTTTTTCGCTGTCATATATTCCAATATTTATATATGATAATGATATTTTTTTCATTTCTGATGGTTGCATACTAAACTTCAGGCAATGACAAAAAAAGGAGCCAAAAATGAACTCTTAATCTTAAAAACTAAGCGTGCTGTGATTTTTTGAAAAAACTTTTTTTTGGTTTTGGCTAACTCACGAACGCTGCCGCATCGGGAGACGTTTTTGTAAATAGAGGCTCGGCGTTTAAGGGTTAAGTAGCTGGTGCCGAAGACATGACATCTCTTCTACTAAAACCTCTGTTGATCAAATTGCTGATTTTTTAAACGTTCCTGAGGTCCTCTCGAGGTTTTGCTACCTCCACCATCAGCAGTTATACTGTAGGTCCATGCTAAACTCTGTGTTTAGACATAGAGGATTGGATTTGTGCACAAATCAGGCAAGAGTACTCAATGTCAGTTGCCTGGACTCTAGACATGATTCTCAAATGGCTCTTGGGCCCTCCATTTGAGCCCCTTCACTCCTCATCTCTGAGAGATTTGACCAGAAAGACCCTTTTTTTGGTTGCCTTGGCTACAGCAAAGAGGACCAGTGAATTGCAGGCCTTTGATAGGACAGTGGTTTTCCGCAGGGAGATGCGGTCTGTTCATTCACTCTCAGATTCTTGGCAAAGAGTGAAACTCTGTCCAATCCCTAGCCCCATTTGTTCACTATAAAGAATTTAGTAGATATCCTTGGACCACCAGACCAAGAGAGAGCTCTTTGCCCAGTAAGAACATTGAAACACTATATAGAAAGGACCAAAAGGATCAGAGGCTCCTCTCAGAGTTTATGGTGTTCGGTCAAGAACCCCTCACGCCCACTGTCCAAGAATGCCTTGGCCTTCTTTTTGAGGAGCGTAATATCCAAGTCGCACTCAGGAATTCAAGAGGATGTTTTCCTATTTTTAAAATTAAAGCTCATGAAATAAGAGCAGTTGCCACTTTGTTGGTTTTTAAGAAGAAGCTATTGCTCTCCACAATTCTTCAGTCAACATATTGGAAGTGCAAATCAGTGTTTGCTTCCCATTATTTGCGTGATGTGGAGAGTGTACAGTACAGTAATTGCAGTACTTTAGGTCCTTTGGCCATGGGTGGCATGGCACTGGGCGACAAAGGATAGGGGGTATTCCTTCTATTCCTGTATCTCCTCACCTTGTTAAAGGATGTTGAGTTTTGGGAAGCCTGGAGGTACAATACCTGGGGTACCCACCAGTCATTGTTTTTAATGGATGGGTGATGGTGTTATTTTTAGGAGTGTGTGGTAACAGAAAATTTCTTATCATTTTCGTTGTACTGCGCCAGGGCAAGGGCATTTGTTTTATTCTGTAATGCCTTGTCAGCCCTCAGAGTACTCCCGGCTGCAAGGCTCCCCACTGAAGTAGAGACAACCCTTGGCTTTACTGCTGCGTCACTATAGGTTGAGATGAGCTCCAACCAGAGGCAGTATCTTCCTGCTGTAGCTCTCTCACCAGGTATGGTTACAACAAGCATTCCACCAATGCTGGCCACTTTTGTGTTTCAAATTCATTTCCTTTTTCTGAGTGTTTTTGAGTAGTACAGGTAGTCCCCGGTTGTTGGCGGGCTCGGTTATTGGCGATCCAGTTTTTCGGCACTTGTCTAGTGACAGAAATCGGCAATTTTTAGCACCAATATGCGGCAATTTCCGCTTATCGACACCAGTAATTATATTGGCGCCCGATATAAACCCAACAGAGGCACTGCTAACCGGAAATCAGCGATTTTCGCTCATCATCATGTCATCGGAACGGAACCCCACTGATAACTGGGGACTGCCTGTATATGTCCATGCATCCCACCTTATATAAAATGACAGTTTTACTGTATAATAAAATAAAGTTTTATACAATATATACTTACCAAGTAACTACATGATCAGAGCCCTCCCACCTCCCCCCTCTCATGGACATAGGTCACAAATGAATTGAGCTGTAGCAGTGTTGTACCTATTCTTCCCCGAAAGTGGCCGGGTTCTAGTTACCTACACCAAAACAATAGAGCGTTACCACAAATTTCAAATTTTGAACTGCCGCAATATTTAGAAAGTAATAGCTGTGTAGTTACTGGGTAATTACTGTATATATAAAACTTTATTTTATTATAAAAATGTCATTTTCTTAGACAGCTAATGACAGAATTTTAAGCTTATTTAGACTGTGTACAGCTGTTTCTGATACAGAAACTCCCATGGTTACTTCGTTTGAGAGACAGTGAATACAAAAGTTCTGCAGAGATGATTGTGGGAAAATGACTGCTATACAAACTGTATAAATGGCAGTGAGTGTACCAAACATGATGGGAGTGCTAAAATTGACCCAAGAACAAAGGTATTGGTGAAAAACAATGAATATTACTTAGCAGATGTGCTCAGATGATGACTTTCAACAGGTTCAAACAAACATCACTGATTTTAGTGAGCCTGGCAATGGAATTTGTGTAGAGGCTGTGCCAAAATTTGCATGTGCTAGAACACTTTTATCTGGATGAATGGATGTTCCTGTTCATAGGAAGATTTTTTTATGAAACTATACAAGCCAAAAACCCAAAAAGTATTGAATAGAGATACTTTTATAAAAGTTTACAACCCAGAAAGCCCAGTAGATATGGAACAGAGATACCTTGTGCTTTGTGTTCAGTTGACAGTAGGGGAAAGGGCACCATTTGTATATGGACAACCACTATGACTTGGGCGGAGGAAAAATCACACATTAAAACTGCCTCAGCAACGTGGCTTCTTCTCTCTACTTGCATAATTGTTGTTTTTCTATCACTGTTTTAGGGTAAATAGTACATTATGTACCTTACAGTACATATGATTTTGTAATTATATAACTGTATGCTATATGTGCTGTACTCTACATAGAAAATGCCATTCATGAAATGTAAATATTGTAGCATAAAATATTGATTCACTATCAAGCAATTCATTGCTTAAATTTTGTTATTACTTATTTGCGCAAATAGTCTAGAAGTCTTTTACTTTGATTTTAGCTATTTTAGCATCAAACGCTATGCTCTCCTCGAGCAGGCTTCTTGATGAACCCGTAGGTTTTATATATACCTGTCGGTTTCGTCTCCGCCAAACTCCGCCTCATGTGACTTATTCTTGACTCGGAAGGTTGTTAAGTACGCTATGCTCTCTCCGAGCAGGCTACTTGATGAATCCGTAGGTTTTATCGCCGCCAAACGCCGCCTCCTTTGGCTTATTATTAGTCGTTTGGCACCCGGCAGGTGGCGTTGTACGCTATGCTCTCCCGAGCAGGCTACCTGATGAATCCGTAGGTTTCATATACACCTGTTGGTTTTACCTCCGTCAAGCTCCACCTTATGTGGCTTATTAATAGTCGCTCTTTGAACTCCGTCTCGGGCGGGATTCTTGTTAATTGGTAGGTTTCATATAAACCTATCGGTTCTCCGCCTCTTGTGGCTTATTAATAGTTAATCTTTCGGTGTTTGGGCTCTCTGGGCGAGATTTCGATGGTTCTGGTAGGTTTCATATACGCGGAATATCGATTTCCTCCGCCAAACTCCGTTTCGGGCGAGATTCTCGGTAAATTGGTAGGTTTCATATACACCTATCGGTTTTTCCTTCGCCAAACTCCGTCTTATATAACTTATTGATATTTGTTCCTCCGGTGTCTGGGGTTCTAATTTTTCCCCTCCTGAGGTAAATAAGTCTCGTAACTCTTCGCCAAGTTAATTGTTTACGGAGAGTTTTCTGAAGACGTTATGCCTTCTGTCTCGTTCTCGACCTGTGAACATCGTCCCGGAGCGATAAGTAGGTGCGGGAATAATTGAGACAAACCTTTTCCGCTTAGCTCGGAATTGGGTGAGGCAAACTTTTCCTTTAGGGGATTCGTTACCTTCTCATCCCTTTTCGACGGTTCCTGGTCTACCGTCCCTAAAAGTGAAGTAAGTAAAATAAAAAAGACCACCCTTTTTAAACCAAGAAGACCCGCTCGGGGCCCCCTCAAGGACGTCTCGGATCTCTAATCCGGTGCCATCTCTGAGTTTGGCCTCGTCTTCTGAAAGGGACACGCCCAAGCAAAGCAAGGCGGTTACCCCCTCCTTCCTTTGTTGGATAACTCTTTTACGGGTCTCCTTATAAGGAGCTCGTTATGAGGGTCATTGTCAACCTATTAAACTAACTATCTACGTCATGGTCCATGCCTTCCCTTTCCCAGGAGCTTAAATCCCAAGAGATCAATCTCAAGACTCATTGTCAATGGATCACCTGTTAAGTCCTGTTCCGTTCGAATTCTATCGTTCGGACATCTCCACCTCTTTTCCCCTCCAGTCTGGGGAATCTTGGTGCCTTCCCTTTATGCTTCCCAGCATGAAGGCACCCTCCTGTCGGGGGTGTGGGCACACGGAGGTTGGTGGAAGGGCATTTCTTCCCTTCCGGTCTGGTATCCTCTTATCCGGGTTTTACCAGACTGTCAGAACGAGCATGGCATCTGTCTGGCAGGATCCATAAGTGAGCCCTCAGCTAGGGGCTGGACACATCGTCTCCCTGAGGACTCTAATGGAGTGGCAGGCGGAAAATTCCAAGTTCACGCCAGCTGTGGGGTCTTACCGTGCTCTCTTTGGGAGCCCTGTTTCTTACCCCTTGTGCTCCGAATGTAGCCCCTCTTATCAACAGGCTTGTTTTGAAAATGTATCGCTGAGGCATTTCCGGGAGACAGATATCACAGATACATTCACAGTGAATCTTCTAACCCCGGACTACGCTTCTAATTTCTTCAGCGTACAGCTCCCTAAGCTTCCGGAGTCAATTTTCGGAAGCTGAAACAGGGTGTAAGTCAGGCTTGCCCGTTCCGCCTTGAGCTGAAGAATCTTATGAACAGTTTCACCTGGAGAATTAATCTTTTCCCCAGGTGGGCGTTGTTACGGCCCGTCTTGGGCTACTATTGTTACCCAGAGCCTCCGTTCTCATGGGTGTCTACCCTACGAGCAGAAACGGTCTGATCTTGCCGGGACCTGTCCCAAGTCCGGCAAGAAGTTCATGTAGTTCAAGAGCCCCCCTGCTCAGGCGGTGTGCAGGCGCTTCAGGTCTCTGCCCCTAGACAGCCGTCAGCTCTCACTCCCAGCCTCCACCTCGATGTGTGCGGGTTCAGCCAACACATCAGCCCCTTGTATCGCCCCCGTGTGTCTCTGCCTCCCCCACGTGCCCGCCGGAGTTTTCTTTGCTTCATACCAAAACCTAAGGAAAGAATTTTCACTAGACATTTGGCCAGAGGCTCTGACCCTCAGGGTTATCATAGGAGCAGGATGCATCCTACTCCTCTCCGAGAATTTGGGAAGGCATTCGCTTCACGGGAGGCAATCAAGCCTCCTCCCTGTAGTATTTCTCATATGGGTGGGAGGCTGTACCATTTTCGGGGCCACTGGAACTTCAGTTCCTGGGCCCAGAGTATAGTTATCAGGGCCCGGGGGGGGAGCTGGACTGTTGTTCCCCCCAATCAGGTTCAGTCAACCTCCGGCCAGAGTTCTGGGGGTCTTTGCGAATGGCCTGTCAGGCTTTTTCAGTCTGCCTAGGAAGTTCCCTTCCACTGGAAAATTTTTCCGGGCGTGTCCCGTTTGTTTTCCTTATTCTTGCGGCAAGTCTCGGTTGCTTACAGTCTTGTGGGTTCGGATCCTACTGCGCCGTGGAGCCGTAACCACTTCTATAGACCTTTCCGATGCTTCCTTTCACATCTTGGTTGCAGAAAGGTCCTATCCCTTCTGGGATTCAGACTCGGGGAGCAGGCGTACCCCTTCAGGTTCATGCCCTCCTCAATACGGCTCCAGAGTCTTTGCCAGTTTGAACAATACCGTAGTTCAACAGCTCCGGTATTAGGAGGCTATGCTAGCTGCATATCTAGTTGCCTGGCTCATTTGGGCACCCAGCGTCGGGAATTGCCTGAGGGCCCCGGTCATTATAATCGGTTTCTAGAGTCTTTGGGCTTCTAAGTAACCAGGAAGGAATCCCACCTGATTCAGGAGGGTAACCTTCCCGTAGTTATGAATCCAGTGGAAGTGGAAAGAGATAACAAGGGCATCTTATCATTTCATCATCTCAAGCATACCTCCCCGTGCCCAAGAAAAGGTCCTGGGTTTTCTCCAGTTTGCTTTAGTGACGGTTCTCCTTCTGAAGTCAAAGCTGGAGTTTATGACCGGGGGTATGGTGGAGTCAGGGACGTGTCTCCTTGATTCCTCCTGCTTGAATAGTGGCCTCCGGCCCTGCACAACTGTCAAGTGCTTACCCAAGTCAGTTCCTCTCCAGCTTTCCCCTCCGGCCTCAGTATTCCACACCGTCACCTCTCTGGGCGGGTGAGGTGGATATTTTTGGCCCAATGAAGTACATGGTACTTAGTCGGTCACGTTCCGGCAGTTCCATATCAACGCTCTGGAGGGCGGTGACAGTCTTCCTGTTCTTGAAACTTCTTCCCCAAGAGGTTTCCTTTTAGGCTGGTTCTGAACAAAACAGCAATAGTGCGCTGCATGTAAACAAGTGGTTTTGGACTCGAATTGCTTCGTTCAGGTTATGGTTCATTCTTCTCCATAACCAACAGACGCAGGTGCTTCTGTCTACCACCCTTCTCGTAGGGGTCCAAAAGGTCACTGCTTTTTCCCTATCCAGGGCCTCCCCCCTGGTGTCGGAATAGTCCTTAGGCGGAGCGTCATTCAGGTAGTCTTGTGACCTTTTCCTGGGCCTGGAAGTAGGTCAGTTTGCAACCCAATTCAGCCACAAACTATCAAGCTGTCCCGTCTGGTATAAACTCAGCTGCGCCAGCCCACTCAAGCTCTGATGTCCTGGCTTTGTGGTCTTTGTGAATCTTACAGTTTAGGAGGAAACTGATATTGGTCCTGTTATTTCTGTTTTCCTGAAATCAGTTAAGGGATCCTACTCTACTGCAGTATGGTTCTGCAGTTAAGTAACTAGCACTCTTCACATAGTTTTCGAAGCTACAGTACTGATGCGGCCGCATTGGCCTCGAGCAAAGTGTTTTGTTGGAACCAGACTCACAGGCCCTTAACTTTCATCCCTAAGGTCTGTGTTCGTCTAAGAACAGTACTCCGTCCACATTCGGTTTCCTGGTCTTTGAGTAATGTATCGGAGTTAGCTTCGGCAAACCAACAATCATCTCGTTCTTATCTTTCCTTGTTAAGGAAGTCCCAAAATTTTTAATCAGCTTAGCTTCTAGTGTTAGTTTTCCTGTACTGTCTGCCCTGTCTGGCGCTGGAACCAATCAGTTTGGTTTCCCCTCATCAGGGGTAGTGTTGTGAATTCCTCACCCTAACTTTCTCTCTACAATTGAAGGTCCTCATTTTCGGTGGTCACCTTGGAAAGTACTCCCCTTTTACAAGGTCTGTTTCTGTGTCCAGTTTTTTTCTTCTTGCAGGCTTTTTTTAGACAGGACCTCGCAATTTTGTCAGGTCCTCTCCTTTAAAAAAAGGGGGCACTGTCATTGGGTCCGCTATTAGGCAGGAAGTATTTTCTTAATACAAGCCTATTCAGGTGCTGTTCTAAGCTCATGATCTTTAGACGGTGACCACTTACATTATTTTCATTACATGAACTTAGAGGACCTTACTTATGTTCAGGGTAGAATTCTCCTAGTTTTCAACGTTTCTATTTAAGTCTTTAATAGCATAAGAATGATGTTTATTTCTCTGTTACTATTTCACCGGGTGACACGGGACCCCGATCCAGAAAAAGGATTTTGACAAAGGAAAATCTATTTCTGGAGAGGGGTAGTGTCACCCGGTGACCCACCCCTGTTTTTCATTCTCTCCCTCCCTTGTTAAACTTCATTCTAGTGAGGTGGGTGCTAACATGGAATGCGGCTAGTGTTGCCTTGTATACAGTCCATGAGTAGTGCATGGGCTTGTATCGGCACCTCTCTCGTTGGGACTTTTGACATTGGGAATCTCTATAGGATAAGGTTCCGTGTTTTTGTAGTTCACCCTTTTCCATACACGACTCCATCTAGTGGAGCTCGCTCTGGGGTAGTAGTAACTCCAGCATTTCATTTAGCTTTCTCTGGTATCTAGCAACGGAATTACCTAGAAATAAGTGCTGAATGGACTATTTCACCGGGTGACACGGGCCCCTCTCCAGAAATAGATTTTTCCTTTGTCAAAATCCTTTTATACTTTGGCATAGGAGATTCTTTGGAAACAGCCTCTCAGTTTATTCAGACAGAAAAAGCATATAGTTTTATGCCTAATGAATTCTGAGACTTTCTTCAGAAATATGATTCAAACATGGAGTGGATCATAACATGTATTATTGGAAATGTTGTGTTTAATTTTTTCTTAAAAAAACTTTTACAATAAATTTTAGTAAATTTTCTTATTTATAAAATATACTTTGAAAAACTTTTGGTGAAGTATATTGGTATCTTTTATACATACACACACAAACACATGCAAACATTTCTTTTATTCCTATTTTGGCGATGATTTGTTTGACGGTGAATATGTTTAACTGTGAATTGTTGACAGTGAACTGTTTGTGGTAAATTTTACTTAACTCACAGGTACATACATTATATACATACAATACAGTACAATATCTTGTGAAGTCTTTTGTTTGAAGTTACTGAACAGTAGTAGTTACTTGCTCATGATTATGTAATTTCAGTAAGTTCTTGAATGATAGTTTTTACTAGGTAAAGTGTCATATTTTTTATTGTTTGTGTTTAAAATAGTGTACTCTTGGTATAAAAAAATTTTGTGTATCTGTGAATCCTGTACAACTTTTTAAGTTAGTGTATATTTTCATAGGCTAACCAGGGTTACAGTAGGATTTTTGGGTAGCCTAGAGGGAGCATAGCCTAGGCAGGTTTGGCAACTGTTCCTTTTTCTGCACTTTGGATGTAGTGGCACCACTCTTGGATGTATTTGTGTGAATGATCAAAGGTTTACTTATATATTTTGCACACCAAACTAACATTTTCCCACACTGAGTTTCTACTCAACATGGAAATGGACAATACAGTACTGTACTAAGCTTAAGGCAGAGTCATCAGGAATGATAGGTATAGAAGGATGCCAGTTGTTCTTACATTGTGACTTTTGTATGCATTTGTCTTGTAAATGAATTGCTTCTATTTATGAATAAAGTAATTTTTTGTATATATTAGGATTTATATAACAAGTGTACTTTATTATTGACAACGTCTTTATGCATGTGTTATTCATTGTTCCTTAAGACCTACAGTACTACAGGTATAAATTGATAATTCATTCTTTAAGAAGAGAAACAAAATGTTTATATTAACATGCAGTTAAAAAATTTGCCCTGCACATACCTTTCAAAATTAGCTGCTTTCATTAGGTGTACAAATAAGAGAATTAATTATTTTGTTCTATAACTATATTAAAACTTAGCAATAATTTCATGACAAGTTCATTCATATGAAAGAGACGAGGTAGAACAGCTGAAACTTACCCAAAGGTGATTATAGAAAAACATACTCTTTGTTGGGATTCATAATATTGAGATTTGTTTACTTATATAAGCATAGATATAGAAGAATTGCATTTTTATTTTTCCAGACTCAAACATATCCAGTAAGTAAAAATCCTATAAGTTGAAGTCCATTAAATTGAAGTGATTTTGTAGGTAGATTTTGCTAGACCTCTATCATATGTACTATAATGTACATATATGGATTTTTAATGGCCACAGTTACTTCATAATTTCCCAATGTCCGTCTTTATTTTTTATATATACTTTTCACTACAAGCCTTGAATCTGAGTGAGAAATAAAGGAGCTTTCCTTTCCTTGGTAGGATTTAAACCAGTGCACTTGAGGTTACAGTAAAGTAACAGGAACATACTATGCTACAAAGATGAATACAGTATAAATGAGTTTCATTTCACACACACGTCATATCATAGTGTTTTAGCAGTTAATGCATTGTAGGTAGAAATGTATTAAATGTACTGGTCATGTGTGATGATTGGAGGCCCACTTTGGAATAGACAGCTTCTTCATTTATCCAGACTCAGATTTAAGACTTGCACAGGTAAGCATATCCAAGAACTGTTAGGAAATCAAGAATTTAGAAATAATTTTTGAAATTGAAAATGCATGGATACAGTATCTGGTAAAAGGACTTTTCTGAGTCCAGTCCCGTGTCAGCCGGTGAAATTCCATTACAGCACGAATTTCTAGGTATAACCTTGCTAGATATACCAGAGAAAAAGAGCTTTCAGGAAAGCTGGGGTTACTACCCCCAGTCGAGCGTCTTCTAGGAAGGCGTCGGTATAAGAAGGGGTGAGTGAATTACCACTACCACGGAAACCTACTGAAAGATCTCCTTATCAAAATCCCCGGAACAGAGCGGTGAGCCGTTACAGCCCCCACACCAAACACCCGCCAGGACGGCGACACCAGCGCCACCTACCACATTCCATTTTCTAGCACGTGAAATCGCTGTTTCTTTTGTGTGCTCATCTTCATTATTTTGGATTTTTCTGCTTTCTGCGATGGCGTCGAGCAGCTTTACCATTTCCAAGTTAAGTACCATCTTCTTGTGGGGTTTTGTTCTATTTTTTGGCTGTTATGGTCTCGTATTTTCATAAATATTGAGATCTTATTATGACGCCCAAGCGCCCCCAGCCAGCCATGTCGACATGCAGGCGTCTCCTTCTGTTCTTTTCAGTTGGAGTTGTCTCCTTGTCGTTATAGATATATTTTTGCCCCCTTGGTTCCCTTCCTGGTGGTTCCTTCATGTGGCTTTTTTTTATGAATTACGTTCATTGGCCTACTGGCCTTTGTGGGAGTGATGCCCCGCCTAGGTACCCCTCCAGGTTGGGTTCCTATTTTTTTTGGTCTTACTAGGCTAATTGTTTTTTGATTGAAGATGGTGCTCTCTTGTAGTTTTATTTTTATTTTTATTGTTTTATTATTTTATTGAGTGGTTTACCTCGGGTGCTGGCGGCAGCCTCAGATCTAACCGCTTCCCCGTGGTAGGCTACGCTCTCTGTTGAGCACATTTTAGTTTTTATGAGTGATGGTTATCTTGTGGAGTAGGCTTGTTTGCTTCCATCCCCTTGCCCTGGGTGGGGAGTTCAGGTTGAGGGAGTTTTGTTGCTGTTTTCCTCCGGGATCGTTTTTCGGTGGGCAGAGTGAGCCCCTTAGTTCTCTTCCTCCATTTGGGGGGAATCGAGTTCTTGGGATGTGTTTCCTCTAGGCTAGTCGCCCCCTTGCCCGCCATTCTCGATCCCGGCTGGTTCTCGGCACAAAATTTCTCTCCCTGTTGCTTCCTCCTCCCTTTTGCCCTCCTTTTCCTAGCCTATACTAAGGTTAGGTCCATATTAGGCTTCGCCTAGGTAGGAGTCGGGCTTCGGGTTGGTTGCTTCCCAGTCATAGGCCCCTCCAAGATTCATTGTCTGGGAGGTATGGTGCAGTTGAGCGGGTGAGCTTCTCCCTTGTCTCCTGTTCCTTCCTGGTAGCCTACTCCTCCTCCTTCCCCTCCCCCTCCTCCCCTCCAGCCTTGCTCTACTCGTGCGGGTGACGCTAGATGGCGTTTTCTCCGAGTTCGGGACTTCTCCTGTTGGTTGAGGGATTCGCTCCTCCCATATCGTCCCTAGCATCGCTGTATTGGGGTTGGTGGTTTGTTTACTCGAACGTGTTCGAGTCACTCTACCTATTCGTCTCCCGTCGGGTTACGTTGATACGGTAATATATATTGCTTCAGCCTATGTTATGAACATACGAGCATTTTACCCGTCTTGTTTCTCCGGCGGGAAGTAAGGGTAAGAAGGTTTTTCATTATAGGGAGCGGATCCCTCCGTCTCTTGAGTTCTTACCATCACTTGTTACTATTTTTTTTATTTTTAGATAAGTCTGTTATCTACAGGAGTACTCTCCTTTATTCATTATATATATACGTGAGTCCGGTCCTATACCAGGGGTCTCCGCCGTTATTTTACTGGCAGCCCTTATGGTTAGTTCCTGGTCTCTCTTTTCTTCATTCCCGAGTACTCCGGGTCTGAAATCTTTACCTTCCACTCTGTGTAATTTAGAGCTTATTGGCCCAGTTTATGATAGGGAGTTCTTCTCCGCCGGAGTATTCCGGTTGCAGTTGAGTTTCCCGGCCTCGCCAGCTTTAGTTTGCTTAGGTGGGAGGTTCATGTACTTTTCTACTTACAGACTGTTCGCTGTGAGGAGCCGGGTGCACCGCCTCCCTCCAACAACCCTTACGGTCACGTAGGTTGCCGGACCCACGCTGGTTGTGCGGTCCGCCTGGATGACCTGGTTGTTTGGCACCCTGATGGTTGTGAGGTTTGCTTCGCTCTCTGCACAACCATCCAGGATGAGTTGGTAAGTGACAGTCTTTACATTACTCCTGCTTTATGCTCCTCATATCGTATATTATATATTGTTTATGAGGTTCCCGGAATGGTTTTCGTCCTTAGCTAATTGTTGGTTTTCTTACAGGCGGACGAAGCTTCCAAGAAGTCTGCCTTTGAATCCCTCCGGCCTGGGTGGCTGGGTTTGGAAGGAACGTTCCGTCGGGAAGCCCCACGTCCTCGACGCGCAGGTTGAGGGACTTGCTCTACCCGCGCACGGGTGGCGCCGCAGTGCCTGAAGACCTTGCCACCCCTATCATCCAGCAGATCCGGGATGAGACCCAGCCACCCCAAGCGGATATCCTCTACGCTGAGGTCTCGGAGGATGTTGCCGCCATTAATCTTAACCTGGAACCAATGAATATAGAGCAGGACCAGGTGGTAAGTGGTGAGGTAAGTGAGGTTGTTGGGGCGGGCCCCTTTATTTGACTCCCCTGCTTCATCCATTTCTTCTTTTGCAGGTTTTGTGAAGTCTTCCTCCTTGGGTGATAGAGCTCCGTCTGCTATCCCCAAGTTGAAGTTGAAGACTTCATGGAAGGCGAAGGGCTATAAGTCCTCGACTTCCAAGAAGGCATTGCCCTTCCCCGTCGAAGGCTAAGGTCTCAGGACCTGTAGCCTCCGGGAGCAAGTCTGGTTCCTCCAGCAAAGGCGCGAGTAAGAGGGCTGCAAAACCAAGCCCTCCTCGCCAGCCTGCTTTTGACGCAGAGGCCTTTGCCAATCAGCTTTTAAGCGTTTTACAGAGGACCTGGATTCGAGATTTACAAAATCTCTGAGAAGTTGGCCAGTCATGATAACATACTGGCGGGAATGGCTCACCCACCCCCAGCCGAACCACAGTATGTTATCCCCGACACTGCGGACCTCCTCCCCGTTGATGTCGGTAACCCTTGGCGTTTCGCTCTCCGGGCCATCCAACATGATGGCAAGCTGACACTTGATGGTCTTGGCACGAGACGGTTGGAGGAATTGGAGTTCTTCCCCCCCGATCTCCTGCCCCCTTACCCAGGCTTCGTGAGGCTTACGGAGGAAGCTTGGATTCGGTCAGACAAGGTTCCTAGGGAGACTGTCATCGTCCCTAGGGACCAAGCTCAGTCGGCTCTCCTGCGCACTCTGACGGAGTGGCAGGCAGACAACACGAAGTTGACTCCTTTCAAGGGCAACTTTACCATGTTCGCCCTGGGAGACAACCTACCCACCCCTTGCTTGGACAAAGTCGCTCTGGCTACGGCCCGAGCGTGCTTCGATGGTAATCCGTTACCACAGCTAAGGGAGACAGACCCTACTTCCCTGGTATTCCCAGGAAGTAATGAGTTCTGGTCAGACGCCCCGTCCACTTTCACGGTCGGGAAGCTGGACCCCTTCTGCGCTTCCACGCAATTCAGCGAGCAGCTCCCCAAGCTGCCGGAAGCTCTTTTGAAAGCGGAGTTTGATGCTCGGGTTAAGTTAGCCCGGTCGTTGAACTCTGTATGCCTTACTGAAGCTACTGCCGTCTCCTGCTCGGACGAGCCTTTCTTTCAGGTTTTGGCTAAATCCTTGTTAGCAGGCTTCCAGTCTGACCTATTTGAATTTATCATGGCCAGACTGGAATGCAGGAAGTTCATCTTTGCCGATGCCACTATCCGCCACGAGCCTAACAAGCTCGTGAAAAGCTCGATCTGGGGACCTAACCTCTTCCCTGAAGAGGAGGTCACGAATGTTATGGCCGAGGCTACACGGGCCAACCAGAGTCTTCGCGCTCGCTGGGGCATTTCTGCCTATAAGCGTAAGACCCCAGAATCTGGCCGCCCCCAACGAGAGGAGGCAAAACGGTTCAGGAGGCATAAGAGGCCCCACCATCAGGCGGTAGTCCAAGCCGTCCCGGTCTCGGCAGTGGCACAGCCTTCCACCTCTAAGGCTCACCCCAACAATATGTGCTGGTCCAACCAGCTGCACCCTCCTATGTGGCTCACCAGCATACAACCCCACATATGAGGGCCGTGGTTTTTTCACGGCCTTAATAGGGTTGCAAGGGGAGGAAGAGGCAAAGCCCCTCACAGAGGGAAGCCCAACACCACCCCAAGGGGAAGACCTGGACGTGGTAGGGGAATAAACCCGCTCCCTCCCACTGAGAGAACACAGGTAGGTGGTCGCCTGTTTTGGTTCAGGGACCAATGGACCTTCAGCCCTTGGGCACACAGCATTGTGTCCAAAGGGTCTAGGATGGAGCTGGATCAAAAACCCTCCTCCTCTAACCAGGTTTTACCAGCCACCCACATCAATCCTAAAGGATTATGTGACAGAATTGCTCAACAAACGAGCAATAAAGAAAGTAAGGCACCTAAAGTTTCAAGGCAGGTTATTCACTGTTCCCAAAAAGACTCCGATCAGCAAAGAGTGATCCTGGATCTGTCGCGTCTAAATCTCTACATAAAATGCGACAAATTTCGTGATGCTTACGGTAGCTCAGGCACGGACTCTACTTCCGCGTGGAGCCGTCACCACCTCTATCGATCTTTCAGACGCTTATTATCACGTCCTGGTTGCGCGGAACTTCTCTCAGTTCCTCGGTTTCAGACTCGGGAATCAAGCCTACTCCTTCAGGGTCATGCCCTTCGGTCTGAACATTGCGCCTAGGATATTCACAAAGCTGGCGGACACGGTAGTACAGCAACTCCGGTCTCAAGGGATATCCCTAGCAGCATATTTGGACGATTGGATAATTTGGGCACCAACAGTTCTGGAGTGTCAGAAAGCCACGTCCATAGTCATCAGTTTCCTGGAGTCGTTAGGTTTCCAACTGAACAGAGAGAAGTCCCGCCTGACTCGGAGTCCCGGTTTCAGTGGTTGGGTCTCCAGTGGGATCTGTCATCTCACACGCTGTTATTCTCCCGCCTCCCAAGAGGAAAGAGATAGCATCTCTCACCAGGAGATTCCTCAAAATCCATCAGCATCCCGCCGGTCCCAAGAAAGGGTCCTTGGATCTCTTCAGTTTGCCTCAGTGACAAACCTGCTCTTAAAAGCAAAAGTTAAAAGACATAAACAGAGTGTGGCGGAGTCGAGCCAATGTCAAGCTCAGAGACAAGGTCTCTCTATCCCTCAAATCTTAAAGACAAGGTTGCGGCCTTGGGCCACAGTCAGAGGCCTGTCCAAAACAGTTCCGCTTCAATTTCCCCTCCGGCACTAGTAGTTCACACAGACGCTTCCCTTAAGCGGCTGGGGGATATTCACCAAAACAAAAGTACAAGGAACGTGGTCCACAATGTTTCAGCAGTTCCATATAAACACCCTGGAAGCTATGGCGGTATTTCTAACTCTGAAGAAAATCCGCCCCCCCAACCGGATTCATATCAGGCTGGTATTGGACAGCGCAGTGGTAGTTCATTGCATCAACAGGGGCGGCTCCAAATCAGGTCGAGTAAACCAAGTAATGGTTGCTATCTTCTCCCTGGCGAACAAGCACGGCTGGCACCTGTCAGCCACCCACCTAGCGGGGCACGGAACGTGGTGGCGGATTCCCTGTCCAGGAATACTCCGTTGGAGACGGAGTGGTCCCTGGACGCGGAATCTTTCAAATGGATTTGCCGGGTTCCGGCCTCCAAGTGGATCTGTTCGCAACAGAGAGCAACTTCAAGCTCCCCTGTTATGTGGCCCCCAACCTGGACCCTCAGGCGTTCGCCATAGACGCAATGACAGTAGATTGGAACGGTTGGGAGAAGATTTATCTTTTCCCTCCAATAAATTTACTGCTGAAAGTTTTACACAAACTCAGGACATTCAAAGGTCAATTAGCCCTAGTAGCCCCTATTGGCCGAAGAGCAATTGGTTCCCTCTTCTTCAGGAACTGGGATTACGGAGTCTTCGGATTCCCAAGCCCATTCTGACTCAGACAGTACAAACCAAGACTGTGTCAGCTTCCTCAAGAATTCAGAATGCCCTAGTTTTATGGACTTTATAAAATTCGCAGCTCAAAAGGAGCAAACATTGACCCTGTCAACACTCTGTTTTTAGAATCAGATAAAAGAGATTCTACTATTAGACAGTATGACTCAGCAGTCAAAAAATTAGCCTCCTTCCTAAAAGCATCTGAAGCCAAAATCATGACAGCTAATTTAGGAGTTTCCTTCTTTAGATCATTGTTTGAGAAAGGCCTTGCTCCGGCCACTATTACCACAATCAAGTCAGCATTAAAGAAAGTATTTCTTTACGGCTTTAAAATTGACCTTACAGATTCCTATTTTTCATCTATCCCCAGAGCATGCGCTCGTCTGAGACCAGTATCACGCCCACAGTCTGTTACGTGGTTTCTCAATGACGTCCTCAAGTTAGCATCTGAGATGGATAACTTTCATTGCTCTTATCAGGATCTGTTAAGGAAGACTTTATTTTTGATTAGCTTGGCTTCAGGTGCTAGAATCTCAGAACTGTCGGCTCTCACTAGAGGTGATAATTTTGTGAACTTCCTCCCGTCTGGAGAGGTCCTCCTTTCCCCTGACCCTAGATTTTTAGCTAAGAACGAAGACCCACAGGACAGGTGGTCTCCTTGGAAGGTGGTGCCCTTCCTCAAGACCAGTCTTTATGTCCAGTTTATACACTTAAATCTTACCTTTTAAGAACTCCACAGAGTAAGTCGGGTCCTCTTTTTATCAGGGAGAAAGGTGGTACTCTTTCACTAAATGCTATAAGACAACAAATTTTATATTTCATTAAACAGGCCAACCCAGATTCAGTTCCTAAGGTTCATGATATTCGAGCAGTTGCTACTTCCATTAATTACTTTCATAATATGGACTTTTCAGAGTTATCTAAATTTACGGGTTGGAAATCACCTCTAGTGTTTAAACGCCACTATTTAAAAATCGCTCAAGCCCTGAAATTTTCTACCATAGCTGTGGGAAGTGTCATCTCCCACCTTAATTAATCATATCCTTGTCCTTTCTTTCCCCCCGCCCGCCTGCCTCATTTACTTTTCTGCTTATTCTCCTGGTTGATTATGCCTCACTGCCTGGCTCCTCATATTGATGTTTCTTGTACCTGTTGATGGAAAAAGTGTAATCTGACATGCCATGATTGTTTTTCTTGTGGGGTACTGGACAGTTTTTATTTGGCTCCACGTACCCCAGATATATATGTATATATTAATGCTCATTGATTTTGTCTCTTACGTGTTTAGCCTAAGTTTACGTGTATAGTATTAAGGTTATATTTGCAGTTATTTTGTGCTCTTTTCATGTTTCATTTGCTTTAAGTAATTTTAAGTTTTTGGGGCTTTTTCTCCGTGTGCCGGGGACCTGCCCATGTTTCATAGTATTAAGTTTTTAATGTGCCTTAGATTTAATATGCCTTAGTCTTAGTGTTCTTGCTACATGGAAGAGATTGCTTAATTAAAATTATTTTGTAAAATTTTGCCTTTTCTTCAGATTACCCTTTTTTCCTGGTAGTTGCAGCCTTGGCATGATTCTCTATCACGATTTCACCGGCTGACACGGGACTGGACTCAGAAAAGGGATTTTGACAAAGGAAAAATCTATTTCTGAGGAAGGTCCCGTGTCACCCGGTGACCCTCCCTGAATTACCTAGTACTCTCCCCCTCTTGCACATGCCAAGTCTGGGGTTAGTGCTAGCATGGAATGAGGTAGGTGGCGCTGGTGTCGCTGGTCCTGGCGGGTGTTTGGTGTGGGGCTGTAACGGCTCACCGCTCTGTTCGGGGTTTTGATAGGAGAGATCTTTCGAGTAGGTTTCCGTGGTAGTGGTAATTCACTCACCCTTTTCTATACCGACGCCTTTCCTAGAAGACTCGACTGGGGTAGTAACCCAGCTTTCCTGAAAGCTCTTTTTCTCTGGTATATCTAGCAAGGTTATACCTAGAAATTGTGTTGTAATGGAATTTCACCGGGTGACACGGGACCTTCCTCAGAAATAGATTTTTCCTTTGTCAAAATCCCTTAATTGCTTAGGTAACTATTGCACAGTGAAAGGATATGTACTTAATAAGATTATTTTATATAATGTATTTTGGTTTAATTTGCTCTTGTCTGTTCCACTTTCCATAATGGGGTTTTTAGGCTCTTATTATTTGATATTTTTCTCTACAAGATTAGGACTATGTTATTCAAGTACGTATTGTTTTCAGGATTAATCACTCATTTACTATAATGGGACTACCTTATCTCTAAATCTTTTGTTTATCAGTTATGCCTACTTTTAGTTACCATTATCTCTTATTATCTTATTAATGTTTGATGCCAGTTGAAATTAACAGCAAAGGGCTAAAAATATTTGATGTTAATGGAAGCTTCATGTCTCATATGATGTTTAGGAATTCTGCATTAAATTATCTTTGTTTCAACAGGTGGGCTTCGACATGGTTCAGCAAATATTAGCGGGAAAAAAAGTGTATATAGGCATCTAAAATATGAAGGCGGTATTCACAGAGTACAAAGAGTTCCAAAACAATAAAAAAAAGCAGGCCGTATTCATACATCCACAGTTTCAGTGGCTGTGATGCTTAATAGCCAACAGAAGTGAGTATTTATTCATGCATCGAACATTTCATAAAGCAAATATCTTAGTTGATAGTGCTGTAATATGCATTCAGGAACCTTGTAAGGTTACAGACTATCATACATGTTGTAAATTAGTTTACTGAGACAACTGAGTCAAATGAAGGGATTTTGACAAAGGAAAAATCTATTTCAGAGTGAAGGCCTGTGTCGCATTCAGTGAAATGTCACTCAGCGACACAGGACAAGCCCAGAAAATCAAAATGGTCAATACAGTATTAAGGAATTAGATGCTATGTATAATTTTATAATTACCATGTATTTTTTTCATATTTATTCCTCTTGTAAATTTTTTTCTATTGATTAATGTTTATTTGTGCATTATAAATTTTTTACTTGTGTTTCCAGGAAATTTTGATGGTTGTTAGTGAAGATGGAAATAAGTTGAGTAGTTCATAAGTCAGGGACAGTTTGTTACAAAAAAGTTTTAACTATTCTATGAATATCCTGTATTATATCAATTCTCATTGCTGATTAACTAAATTATTGTTTTATGTTTCCAAACATATTTCTGCCTATCCAGATAAAGAGTCTGTGAATTTTATTAGGCCAGTCGGCTTGTGATGGAAAAGCAGTTTCATCTATTCATACTTGATGATAGTTACTCTTGACAGATGCTCTGATTTAAAAAAGAAAGAATCAACATGACAGCCAAGTGTCACTGTAAGTGACTGGAGATCTCTTTGCTGGTCATCATTCTTCTTACTGTGTTTACACATCTGTTCTGCCTGCCTAGAATCTTCCCCAGCAGAAGGGACCACTTTCCCCACTATTACTATAGGGATCAAGGATTAAGCAACCACCGATTCCTAAATTCTGCAATTAGGCTTAAAGATTAATGATGTTATTAAAGCTTTTATCTCATGAGCATTCGTTTTAACTTGTGAAGCATTTGCCATCCATCACAGTTTCCTAAACACAAATAATTACTGTCCTGAGCCAATTAGAGGTGGTGTGACTTGTGAGAGGTCTTGTTCTTCATCCCACGGATAATAAGTCAAGCTATGCCTTCTCTAAAGACCCTGATTCTTTAAAGGTATAACTGAAAGGTTGTAGGTGAAGGAAGATTATTATTATTGCTGTTCCAAGAATGATTTTAACCCTTTCCTGCCCAATTGACGGCATATTACGCAATAACCCCCTACCCCCCTTCCTGTCTGACTGACGTAATTATACGTAAAATTTACCGACATTTTTCGTACGTGTGGTAGGGGTAAATTTTTTTATTTTCGTACAGTTGGTGGTTTCCATAGGCTAAAGCATACCTTGGATATATGTAACTTAGGCATCGATACGCCAGGCAAGCAGTCCCTATACTGCGCATGCGCAATTCCTGGCATAGTAAATTTCCCACAATGAAATCAGCTGATCCTACCCACGTTTTCTCTCAGTATTTTTACATTTTTTTTTATAAAATGTAGGATTACATTATTGAAACACTCTTTTGGTATCCTCTATTTTCTATAAATTTTTAGTTCCTCTACTGTGCATCCTGCAAATCCATGGCGTAGTAAAATTCTCACAATGACATCAGCTGATCGCACCCACGCAGGCCTGGCAGGCCACACTTCTGTCAGAGACCATGCGCAATTAAGGCTGGTAAACACGTGTGGCTGTTTACATAAAACATGACAATCGAGAACAGTTTCCAACATGCTTTCAGCAATATTTTTATGTAAAACTAGCGGAAATTTGTTAGTGCATCACATAGAGATGAATGGATTTTAGGCAGGGCTCTGAATCTCATTTTTCATTATCATATATATCGATATTTAGTGGTTTTTGTTGGCTTTCTCATAAAAATAATTCATTCACCCAACTGTTATAGCTTTTGAGCTAGAATTTAACGATAATGTTGACAACGGTAACATTTTTTTTTCGTTTCGAACAGCTTATAACGTCAAAATGAAACATTGCTCTTACCAAAGCCATTTTTCTTGACTCTCACTTTATTCCTCAACCTTTCCTCTACATTTTTGTATATTTACAAAGTGATCTATGAAAAAATCCTGAAAGAGCTCTTCAAAAAAATGTCTAGCGATAATTTCAAAGGATAATTTATTTTATTGCGCTCTGTTTTTACCCACTTTTCTATCAATTTTTCACCAACTGGGCTGATTCGTTTTTCATTATTTTATATGTCGATATTTAGAGAATTTTCTTGGCTTTTCATAAAAAATAATTCATTTTTAACTGTTATAGTTTTGAGCTACGAACAATAATGTTGACAACGGTAACTTTTTTTAAAAAGATCAATTTATAACGTCAAATGAAACTGTTCCAGCCGTTACCAAAGCCTGCATTTTTTCTTGACTTTCCTTTATTCTTCAACTTTTCCTCTACTTTTTCGTATATTTACAAAGTAATTTCTATGAAAAATAACTTGAGATAGGACTCTTCAAAAAAAAAAATTTCTAGCGATAATTCTCACCAACGGGCAGAGCGGTCTGTTTCTCATATCCTTTTCTATCAATTTTTTTCACCAACTGGACTTATTCGTTTTCCATTTTTTGTATGTCAATATTTAGGGAATTTTATTGGCTTTCTCATAAAAATTATTCATTCACTAACTGTTATAGTTTTTGAGCTATTGAACGATAATGTTGACAACGGTAACATTTTTTTCGTTTCAATCAAATTATAACGTCAAAATGAAACTGTTGCCTCTACCAAAGCCATTTTTCTTGACTCTCACTTTATTCTACATCTTTTCCTCTACATTTTCATATAGATTTACAAAGTAATTTCTAATGAAAAATAACCGAGATAGGGCTCTTCAAAAAAACTTTTTCTAGGGTCCAAGTAACCACACACTGGGCAAATCGGTCTGTTTCTTACCCCTTTTCTATAAATTGTTTCACCAACTGGACTTATTCGTTTTTCATTGTTTTATATATCAATATTTAGAGAATTTTATTGGCTTTCTCATAAAAATAATGCATTCGCCTAACTGTTATAGCTTTTTGAGCTAACTGAATCCGATAGTGTGTATTGACTACGGTAACATTTTTTTTTCGTTTCAATCAATTTATAACGTCAAAATGAAACTTTTGACCTGTTACCAAACCCATTTTTCTTGGCTCTCACTTTATTCTACATCTTTTCCTCTACATTTTCGTATATTTACAAAGTAATTTCTATGAAAATAACCGAGATAGGCAACTCTTCAAAAAAACTTTTTCTAGCACATAATTTCAGTCCACCATGCCGGGCAAATCGCTCTGTTTCTTACCCTAGAAAAATAAATTTTTCACCAACTGGACATTTATCCTGTTTTTCATTGTTTTATATATCAATATTTAGAGAATTTTGTTAGCTTTCTCATAAAGAATAATCCATTTTTAACTGTTATAGCTTTTGAGCTACAAACGATAATGTTGACAACGGTAACATTTTTTCGTTTCAATCAATTTATAACGTCAAAATGAAACTGTTGCTTGTTACCTGAAAAGCCATTTTTCTTGACTTTCACATTATTCTTCAACGTTTCCTCTACATTTTCGTATATTTACAAAGTAATTTCTATGAAAATAACCGAGATAGGGCTCTTCAAAAAATCTTTTTCTCTGATAATTCTCAATAATATGTGGCAGAGCGCTCTGTTTCTTTGCCCTTTTTCTATCAATTTTTTCACCAACTGGACTTATTTGTTTTCCATTCTTTTTATATGTCGATATTTAGAGAATTTTATTGGCTTTCTCATAAAAAATAATTCATCTGATGCCTGACATTCATATTTTCACCTTTAGGTTACTGAACAGATAAAATATGAAAATAAGTAAAGATTTTTTTTTTTTTTCGTGAAATAGTTCACATTTTTTTGTATTTAGAGGGCTGGGACTCTTATTCTGACTATTCCACCATAAAATATAAACATTTAGAAAAAAGGACAGCAAAATGAACGTTGTTGGCATAAAATTTCTATTTTTGCTGAATTTTCGAAATAATTATTTTTTCTGACTGTCAGCTGCTCCCAGACACATGGAAGCTCATGTGCCCTCAGTGATGTGATAACTATGCAGATATGAAAGGGTTAAAACTAAAGAATGGCAAAAGGCACTATAGAACAATCACTGGTTGGACAATTTTAAGATTTTTAATAAAGTCAGCCTAAAAAAAGCAGGCGAACAGAGTTCCAGGCTTTGGTAAACAAGGATACATTTTTAAGAGCCAAGAAGAGAAAGACTAAAACTGAAAACTAAGTAAGGAGGCTCATTCTGAAAGTTGATAAGGAGTTCATCTTAAACTTTTCAGGACAAAGAGAAAGGATGCATCTTTGAGACTAATAGATTTTTTAACAAGCCTGTTTCCTGAAATATTGTTGCAGACGTTGATAGATCTGTCCGGCAGAATAATCCATCCCTTGAGTCATAAAATCCTGGCAAAAGGCATACATGTAACTCTTGATACTAATAAGCCCTTGTCTACCCTTAAAGATAACCAGAAATTTTTATTTTGGGATGAGAGGCCTAGACCAGATTAATGTTCCTTCCATGGCACAAACTTCAAACAATTTTCCTCTTTGACTGGTACATTTGCGCTGTGGAGTCATGGTGTAGCAGTTACCTTGGCTGCCCTCTCTCTTTCTGAGATGTTGCTGGTTAACCTTTAGGTGTGAAGGTCCAGCATGCCTAGGTTCAGGTTTTTAACTTATGGAAATAAGTTGTCCTAAAAGGGTCACCAGCTGGGTAATTTCCGGGGTCTGTCCACTCCTTTTTCAGCCAGAGTAGGGCTATGATATTCTTTATTTCTGCAAGAGGAGAGAATGCTTAAGCCTCCACATTGTTCCATGGATACATGAATGTTGTTTTTCCAGGTTGTTGTGGTTGGTTGTTTTAGTATAGTAATTAAGAATTTGTAACAATTGCCACTGAAGCCACTAGAAAGACAAACTACAATACTATGGTTTATATGAGTGAAATGCATAATTTAGCTCAATGGCGTGCATCATTGCCTTGAAAGTTTTTTGTGTTGATACAACTAAGTAGTTAATATTGAAATTTTAGGCATCATGTACTTTAGCTACAGATTTAAAAACTATTTTGTAGCAAATTACACTTATATATACTTACATTTTTGTTTTTCAGATTGATATACAGATTTCACCTAAAGATTTGAAAAGATAAAACTAAGATTTTCACAAGTGGTGCAGGTGGACATGCATGTTAATACTACGGATAGTGCTGTTAGAATTTCACATAGTCCTTCTGGTGATTACAGTGTGTTATGGGTTAAAGCGACAATGGTTGAAGTAGTAAGAAACTCTCTGTGCAAAACAGCAATTGGCAAAGAATAATAAACGTACAGTAAAGTGCAGAATCTATTTATAATTAATATCAAGTGTTGAGGTATAACTTCAGTGATATTGTTTGATCAGTGTCCCATCAGGTGGCTGCTTTTCAGAATCTCACTAACTCTGGTTGTAATGATTCACCTTGTATCCCAGCTGTGTTTAACTATCCAGTAAATGCTGCAACACCTAATTAGAACTTCACCCTGAATCCTCCGGTAACAAAAAGCAGCTATTACCTGGTTTCTCTAAAAAAAATGTAAAATAGCATTTTCTGGGGGACCTGTGTCAGCCGGTGAAATATCCATTCAGCACATATTTCTAGGTAAATTCATTGCTAAATATACCAGAGAAAAGCTAAATGCAAAGCTGGGGTTACTACCCTCAGAGCGAGCTCCATAAAATGGAGTCGTGTATATGAAAGGGTGAGTTTGTCACTATCACAGGCCTCCGCCCTGTAGACATTCCCAATCTCAAAAGTCCCCGGAGCGAGGTGCCGACACAACGCCCACACCGCTCCCAGACTATCAACAAACCAGCCGCCATATCATTCAATTTATAGCATGCGCCGACCTTTTTGTGTTTTTTGTCTTGTGCGCTGTTTTGGCATTTTTTTTTCCTTGTGATGGCTTCCTTGCAGGATATGTCTTCTTCTAAGTTGAGTATCATCTCCTCTTTTTATTTTAGGCGGTTGAGGCTCCTTATTTTCCTCAAGTAATTAATAATTTGGGGTTTAAATATAACATCTCTCTCTCACGACCCTCTTGACCTTTGCTCCTGTCCTCATGTGACCTTCAGTCTGTTATTTACGGTCTTGGTGGGGCTTAGTTTCCCTTGATTTTTTATATGTTTTTATGTATGTTTGCATAATTTCATATTTACTTAATTTTATAATTAGTTCTTTTATTTTACCCCTTCCTTTGCCTTAATTTTGGTCCTTTTGTCTCTTAGGGAACTTATTTTCCTCTTGCCTTTGGGATTTTTATTCAGTCTTATTTAGTTTAATAATTTTGACCCTCACCTCCTCCAGCTCAAGGTATATTCTCTGAGATAGTACTGTTATGCCTTATAGTTTTATTATACTGTTAGCATACACGGATGATATAGATATTTATGGATTATTTTGGTACATTTTACATTTTTTCATAAGGGTCAGCCATTTTACCTTTGCGTTTCATATATTTGGGTTTGGTTCACCCTTCTACATGTGTATTTTTATAATTTAAATTATTTCTTTGTTATATGATATATTATTGCATGGTTAACTTTTACTACCTTAGTCAGATAGATCCCGTGTTCCTCTCCCAGGCTACCCTCCCTCCTTTGCTGGTCTGGGGTCGGTTAGGTTAGCCTAGGAAGTTAGGCTACTTTTTTGCGGCTCTTGCTCCCTTCCCTACGGAGGTAGGTTAGGTGTGTAGGAGGGTCTCATGTTCTGCACTTTTTCCGATGTTTCGTTTGGTTGGATGGGTGTTTTAGGCCTCGTTTTCCCCCTCTCCTATTTCTGGCCTTTCCGATTGGACCCTTGAGTCCTAGTAAGGTTAAGCTAGAATAGCGAGGGTATTCATATTCGTAGCCTACCCCTGTCCGAGCTGTCGATGTCGGGACAGCATCCCAGCTTCGTGAATTTTCACCCCTCTCCTACCACCCTCCCCCTCTCCTCCCTCCTCCATTACACCCTTGGCTTGTTTTCGTATGCATTGTTAACATGCCAAGGTTTGTGCGCCTGAGCCCTTCCCATTCCCTGTTTTAGCCTGCATTCCTTACCCCTTCCCTGCATTTGAGTGGTTCTCCCTAGTTCTCTCTACCCAGGGTTACTAATATCTGTTGATCGGCACCTGTAGAGAACTCGTCTGGTGTCTGGGGGTGCTTCCCACCCCTGGCCACCATTCTTTGATTACCATTTTTTTTTTCCTTTGGCCTTTAGAGGATTTCATTGTCTTCTCTCCTTCCGTGGTAGTCGTTCGTTCATGATCGGCTCCTCGGGAGGGGGAGTGGGCTTTCAGGCGTCCAGGGGTGCTCTCTCACTCTCTGGCCTATCTTCCAGGTCCCTCCATTGGCCTATCCCCCTCCTTTCCCTAGCGTCAGTGTGTGACGACTCACTTTGGGATCCCCCAGCCAGGGTAGTCGTTCTCTTGGACCGTCACCCGTGGAGAATTGTTATTTTGGTAGCCAGTTGAGTTTTCCACTTGACTGTCTTCTGTTTACATGTCAGCATGTCTAAGTTATTATCGTCCCTTGTTTGTTTCCCGTTCTATTCATTTAGAACATTTGACCTTTCTCTCTGGGTATCTATCTTGACTTTGGCCAGATCTTTTTATAATGTCTTCCGCTAGGTTGTCGGGCTTTCGTTACCCTCTTTTTCTTGATAACCACTCTGGTGGGTATGGGTATGGTCGGAGGGGTGCTCACCACGCCTCCTGAGGATCTGCGTCACTATACTTATGGTGTAACTTGACTTCCCTGGCGCCAAGTGGAAATCCTTTTATTTTATAAGCTGCAGCCAGTTAACCATTCATTTTGATTGTTTATTATTATTTAGTTTTTTGATTTATGTTCTCAGAGGGACTCTAGTTTCTCCGGACTAACTCCGCGGTCCCTTTTATTTAGCATGTATAAGATAGTTATACCTCAACCTTTCATGGGATTTTCCCGGCAGGGTCTGACCGACTTTTGCATGCTCCGTCAGTCTTTATTATCCTAAGACTTACTCCGCGCCCTACTCCGGCGTGCCTTATTAGCATACTCATGTACCCGTCCACTTACAGGTGGTGCGTTGTCAGGAGCAGGGGTGCACGGCGGTCCCTGCAACAGGCTTGTGGGCACGAGGTGTGCAGGTCCCACTCCGGCTGCGCAGTTCATGTCAGGGACCTGATCGCCTGGCACCCGGATGGATGTGTGTGCTACGCTCTGTATGAGCAGTGTTAGATGATTCGGTAAGCTGAGGGTTTCTGGTTCATAGTTCTTTCTTGAGTTTACGAATTTTGTGGATAATTTTACGGGAGTCTGGAGATCTTGTTAGTTGACATTCTCCTTCTTTCAGATTGACCGCAGCTCCCGTGACTCTTCGTTACTGACCCTCAAGACCTGGGTCAGCGGCTTTGGGAGGAACGTCCGGTCGGGGAAGCCCTATGTCCTCTCCCAAAAGAGATTTGTAGCATCCTCTACCCTGGCGCCTGGGTCTCAGCGTCGGTCCCGGAGGAAGTAGCCGCCCCCTTGATCGCTGGGATCCGGGAGATGACACAACCCTCCCAGGAAGAAGTGGCTGTTTATGGGAGGTTCTGGAGGAGGTTGCTGCCATGAACATCAACCTCGAACCGATGAGCGTAGACCTGGATCCACAAGCAGGTAAGGGGTTAAGTGAGGCAGATGATCTTCTATTTAGTTCTCCTTCTTCTTCTGCTTCTTCTTTCAGAGGGTTTGGGAAATCCTCTTACCTTATGGACGGTTCAAGGTCTACCGTCCCCTAAGGTTAAGTCGGGTGAGAACAAAGACCTTAACAAAGACCCTCAAAACCAAGAAGGTCCGCTGGGGCTCCTCGAAGATGTCACGGGCTCCTGGCCCCGTGCGTGTCACGAGCAAGGCCTCTTCCTCTGGGAAGGGAGCACGGTCTAAACAAAGCAAGGAGAGTCCCCCTCCTCCTTCCTTTGATGCTGAAGCTTTTGCCGAGCTTCTTATGCAGAAGTTAGACAAGAGGGTTGATGACAAACTGTCAGAACTCTTCCAAACTGTCTACCTCCAATGCATCTGTGCTGTCCCTAACACAGCAGGTAAAAACCCAGGAGAACTTGATCTCTGGGTTTATGCGCGTTCTGAGCGTTCCGCCGATCCTTGGCTGTTCCGGACGCTTCCGGTCTTCCTCCCTTTGATAAGGGAAACCCTGGCGCCTGGCTCTTCATGCTCCCCAGCATGAAGACACCCTTACCATAGAGGGTCTGGGCACCGCAGGTTGGAAGAACTAGAATTCTTCCTCCTGGTCTGCAGCCCTTACCCAGGTTACGCCAGACTTACAGAGGAGGCCTGGATTAGGTCCGACAAGGTCCCAAAGGAGACTGTCATCTTCCCGAGGATCAGGCACAGTCCACCCTGTTGCGCACGCTGACGGAGTGGCAGGCGGAGAACACAAAACTTACTCCAGCCAAGGGGCACGTCTCACGATGTTCTCTCTTTTGGGAGGCTATCCCCACCCCATGCACAACGAAGGTAGCCCTGCTCACCAGTCAGGCTTGCATGGAGGGCAAACCCTTCCTCAACTCCGGGAGACAGATCCCACCTCTCTGGTCTTTCCCGGAGATTCTGAGTTTTGGATGGGAGCCCAGCCACCTTCACAGTGACAAGACTTGACCTCGATTGCGCTTTCTGCCCTCTTCAGTGAGCAACTCCAAGATCCCGGATTCGCTCCTGAAGGCCGAAGCCAACACTAAGAGCAGGCTGAGCAGGTCCTTAAACTCTCTGACTCTGGCTGAGGCAACTGTCTGTTGTCTATAATGAGGACGCCCTGTTCCAGGTCCTGACTAAATCTCTCTAGCAGGTTTTCAACAGGACCTTCATGACTTTATCAAGGCTCGAATGAACTGCCGGAAACACATCTTCTCGGCAGCTTTATCCGGCATGAGCCCAATAGGCTCATGAAGAGCTCCATCTGGGGAGCTAATCTCTTCCCCCAGGAAGAGGTGGACGCAGATCCTAGCTGAAGGCTACCAGGGCTAATCAGAGTCCCCGCTCCCGCTGGGGTCTCCCCTTCAAACGGAAGCTGACAGAGTCTTGCCGGACCTCATCCCAAATCTGGGAAGAGGTTCAAGAAGTTCAAGAGGCTCCCTGCCAGACTGTTGTGCAGGTTGTTCCAGTCTCCCCAGCTGGTCAGCCTTCAACCTCTCGAGGCCCAGCCTCAACCTCAGTATGTGCTGGTTCAACCAGCTCATCACTCCCCTCGCTGCCCCTGCATCCCCCATGTTTCATGAGGGAACAGCTTTCAATGCCTCATATGAAAGCCAGGTGCATTTTCGGCGATTAGACAGAATGCCAGGGGAAGCAGAGCCAGAGGCTACTTTAGAGGTAGGGAAGAGGCGTCTCGCTCCTCCTCCCGAGGGAGGGGAGGCAGAGGTACCAGAGGAGGCAGACCATCTCCCTCCCAGTGAGATCTCTCAGGTAGGTGGGAGGTTATACCATTTTCGGGACCAATGGACCTTCAGTCCATGGGCCCACAGCATAGTCTCCAAAGGCTTGGGGTGGAGTTGGAGCAGAGGCCCTCCCCCCAGTCAGGTTCGATCAGTCACCATCCAAAGTCCTAAAGGACTTTGTGAAGGATCTATTACAAAAGAGGGCAGTAAAGAAAGCGAGACATTTGAAGTTTCAGGGCTGGCTGTTCAGTGTGCTGAAGAAAGGTTCCAGTCAGCAAAGAATAATCCTAGACTTGTCTCGTCTAAATTCTTACATTCAATGCGACAAATTTCAAGATGCTTACAGTCTCGCAGGTTCGGACCGGACCTACTCCCCGTGGAGCCGTAACCACCTCTATAGATCTTTCAGACGCTTATTATCACGTCCCGATTGCGAGAAGGTTCTCTCCTTATCTGGGGTTCAGACTGGGAAAGCAAGCATACTCGTTCAGAGTCATGCCATTCGGTCTCAACATAGCCCCAGAATTTTCACCAAACTGGCAGATACGGTAGTTCAACAACTACGGTCTCCAGGGGATCATGCTGGCCGCATACCTGGACTATTGGATCATTTGGGCACCCGACGCCAGCGAATGCCGGAAAGCAACAACCATAGTAATCGGTTTTCTGGAATCTCTAGGCTTCCAAATAAACAGGGAGAAATCCCGCCTAGTTCCGGAGAGCCGCTTTCAGTGATTGGGGATCCGGTGGGACCTATGTTCACACAAACTATCTCTTCTGCCGGCCAAATGGAGAGAAATAGCCAAAGCAACCAGACAGTTCCTCAAGAACAAGAAAGCTTCCTGGGACCCAAGAAAGAGTCTTAGGCTCTCTTCAGTTTGCTTCAGTAACGGATCTACTTTTGAAAACCAAACTGAAGGATATAAACAGGGTATGGCGGAGACGTGCCAACATCAGGTTCAGAGACAAGGTGTCTCTAATTCTGCCAATTCTGAAGAAGAGACTCCGGCCCTGGACAACAGTCAAGAGCTTATCAAAGTCAGTACCACTCCAATTTCCCCCTCTGGCATTAGTGATTCATACCGATGCTTCTCTAAGTGGGTGGGGAGGATACTCTCAACACAAGAAAGTGCAGGAACATGGTCCACTATGTTCCGCCAGTTCCATATCAATGTTCTGGAAGCAATGGCAGTTTTTCTAACGTTAAAGAAGCTGCGCCCAACCAGACTAATCCGTATCAGACTGGTCTTGGACAGCGCAGTGGTGGTGCATTGTATAAACAGGGGAGGTTCCAAATCGAGCCGGATCAACCAAGTAATGATAGCAATATTCTCCCTAGCAAACAAGCACCAGTGGCATCTGTCAGCTACTCATCTGGCAGGAGTTCGGAATGTAATTGCAGATTCCCTATCCAGGACAACTCCGCTGGAGTCGGAATGGTCCCTGGACAAAACATCATTCGAGTGGATTTGCAGTCAGGTCCCAGGTCTCAGGTAGATCTGTTTGCAACAGAATGCAACCACAAACTTCCCTGTTATGTGGCTCCCAACCTGGACCCTCTGGCTCACTCCACAGATGCAATGTCAATAGACTGGAACAAGTGGCGGAGGATCTATCTGTTTCCTCCAGTAAACCTGTTGATGAAAGTCCTGCACAAGCTCAGGACATTCAAAGGTCAGGTGGCTCTGGTAGCACCCAACTGGCCAAAGAGCAACTGGTTCCCTCTTCTTCTAGCACTGAAGTTTCAGATGCATACAAATTCCCAAACCAAAATTGACACAAATAGTACAAACTCAGACTGTGTCAGCTTCCTCAAGAGTTCAAAATGCCCTAGCTTTATGGATTTCATGAAATTTTGCAGCTCAGAAAGATGCTAATATTGATCCAGTTAATACTTTATTTTTAGAATCAGACAAAAGGGAATCTACACTCAGACAATATGACTCAGCAGTCAAGAAATTAGCACTCTTCTTGAAAGAATCTGAAGCAACAGTAATGACCAGAACCTTGCAATCTCATTTTTAGGTCATTATTTGAAAAAGGTCTTGCCTCTAGCACCATTACTACAGCCAAATCAGCTTTGAGAAAGATATTTTTACATGGTTTTAATATTAACTTAACAGGTTCTTATTTTTCTTCAATCCCTAGAGCATGTGCTGCTTGAGACCAGTAACCCGTCCACACACGGTTTCTTGGTTCTTAAATGATGTTCTTAAATTAGCATCAGAAATTGATAATCAGAATTGTTCATTCTTAAGCCTGTTAAGGAAGACCTTATTCTTAATTAGTTTAGCTTCAGGTGCTAGAATTTCTGAGCTGTCTGCTCTATCTAGAGAGAACCGAACCATGTTGATTTCCTCCCCGTCAGGAGAAGTTCTGCTAGCCCCTCACCTAAATTTCTAGCTAAGAATGAAGATCCTCGAGATAGATGGTCCTCCTGGAAGGTTATCCCCTTCCACAAGACCTATCATTATGCCCAGTCTTTACTTTAAAGGCCTGTTTAGACAGAACCTCTAATATAACTTCAGGCCCTCTTTTTGTTAGGGGAAGGTGGAGGAACTATTTCTATGAAGGCCATCAGACAACAGATTTTGTATTTTATTAAACAAGCTAACCCAGACTCAGTTCCAAAGGTTCATGATATTAGGGCGGTGGCCACCTCCACTAATTATTTTCATCATATGAATTTTGAGGATCTCAAGAAATATATGGGGTGGAAATCACCTTTGGTTTTCAAACGCCACTACATGAAATCCCTAGAGGCTCTAAAATTTCCCACAGTGGCGGCAGGAAGCATTGTCCCTCCCTCTGAATGATACCTCTATATATTTCATTCTTTTCTGTCACTCTTTCTCCCACCTACCTGCCTCATTTATTCCATTTACTCTCCTACAGGTCAGGCATGCTTCACAGCCTGTCTCCTGACCATGTTGCATATTGTCTTTTCAGGATTTTTGTTAGCATTTAAGTATAGTTTGATTATGTTTTAATGTTATGTATTTTCATGTTTGCTGTGGGGCATGGTTTCCACACCTTAATGTTCTTATGTCCTTACATGTTTTCTGTTTTGGATAATTAAAACTCACTTGGACTAATAGTTTTATTTCTTTCCATTACAATATTTCATTTGATCTTCACCAAGCTGGTATATTTAATTCTCTGTTATTATTTCACCGGCTGACACAGGTTGGAACCCAGAAAAGGGATTTTGACAAAGGAAAATCTATTTCTGGGGGAAGACTGTGTCACCCGGTGACCCACCCTATTCTTTTTTCCCCCCTAGATAATACCATCTTGGGTGGCGGGTGCTAACATGGAATGATATGGCGGCTGGTTTGTTGATAGTCCTGGTGCGGGCGTTGTAATGGCACCTCGCTCCGGGACTTTTGAGATTGGGAATGTCTACAGGGTGGAGGCCTGTGATAGTGACAAACTCACCCTTTCATATACACGACTCCATTTTATGGAGCTCGCACTGGGGGTAGTAACCCCAGCTTTGCATTTAGCTGTTCTCTGGTATATTTAGCAATGAATTTACCTAGAAATATGTGCTGAATGGATATTTCACCGGGTGACACAGGTCTTCCCCCAGAAATAGATTTTTCCTTTGTCAAAATCCTTTAATTGATTGAAAAAACATTGATTCTTGTTTAGAAGTTTTCAATCAGAGGCAGTTAAATGTTAAAGAGGTACTGTACTCAACTCACAAATTTAATGATACACTACTCAATAAACATTGCATTTGGCACTTGTAATATGTTTTTCATATTTTATATAGAAATAAGGGATTTTGACAAAAAAAATCTATTTCTGGGAAGACCTGTGTCACCTGGTGAAATTACCATCTAGCATATTTTAGGTAAATTTATTGCTAAACATACCAGAGAAAAGCTAAATGCAATGCTGGGGTTACTACCCCCAGTCGAACTCCATAAAATGAATTAAGAAAGGGTGAGTGTTCCACCGGCCTCTGCCCTGTAGAGATTTCCAATCTCAAATCCTCAAAAGCGAGTGCGTTACAAAGCCCGCACCAGCTCCCGACACAACAACTCAGCCGCCATATTGGCATTCCAGGTTAGCACCCCCACAAGCTTGGTATGTTACTCAGGGGAAAAAAGGAATAGCGGTGGGTCACCAGGTGACACAGGTCTTCCCCAGAAATAGATTTTTCCTTTGTCAAAATCCCTTTTCTGGGCTTTGGCCTGTGTCACCCAGTGAAATCATAGCAGAGAATTAAACATACCAGCTTGGTGAAGCCCCCTTGAAAACTACTGTGATGGAGAGAAATAAAACCATAGTAAAACTGAGTTTTAATTACCCAAGCAGAAAAATCTCTATTAAAAAACATGAGAACAACAAGTCAGGGATCCATGCCCCAAGGCAAACATGTTATACATAATTTTAGAACATGAATAGAAATGACTTAATCACTAACAAAAAGGGACAACAGACAATATGTAACATGGTCAGGAGTCAGGCTGTGAAGCATGCCTGACTTAAAGGAAAGACGGCAAGGGGAGTAAACGAGGCAGGCAGGAGAGGGAAAGTGACAGAATAGTTAGGAATGCATAGTGTGATCACCAGAGGAAGGGACAATGCTTCCTGCAGCCACACAGGAAAATTTTAGGGCCTCTAGAGATTTGAAGATAGTGGCGTTTGAACACTGATGGTGATTTCCAACCTGTATATTTTTTGAGATCCTCAAAATTCATATTATGGAAATAATTAGTGGAGGTGGCCACCGCTCTGATATCATGAACCTTTGGAACTGAATCTGGGTTTGCTTGTTTAATAAAATACAAGATTTGTTGTCTGATGGCCTTCAATGAAATAGTTCCTCCACCTTCCCTAACAAAAGAGAGGGCCAGATGTTATATTAGAAGTTCTGTCTAAATAAGCCTTTAAAGTAGTGACTGGGCATAAGGACAGATCCTGTGGAAGGGGGATAACCTTCCAAGGGGACCATCTATCTTGTGGATCTTCATTCTTAGCTAGAAACTTTTGATCCGGGGATAACAGAACTTCTCCTGATGGGAGGAAATCAACATGGTTGTTCTCTAGAGAGAGCGGACAGTTCAGAAATTCTAGCACCTGAAGCTAGGCTAATTAAGAATAAGGTTTTCCTTAACAGACTTGAGAATGAACATTTTTGATTATCAGTGTCTGATGCTAATTTTAAGAACATCATTTAAGAACCAGGAAACTGTGTGTGGGGACGGGTTGTTGGTCTTAAACGAGCGCATGCTCTAGGAATTGATGAAAAATATGAGTCTGTTAAGTTAATATTGAAGCCATGTAAAAATATTTTTTAAAGCTGATTTTGGCTGTAGTAATAGTACTAGAGGCCAGTCCTTTTTCAAATAATGACCTGAAGAACGAAATTGCAAGGTTCGTGGTCATCACTTTAGCTTCAGATTCTTTTCAGGAATAATGCTAATTTTTTAACTGCTGAGTCATATTGTCTGAGGGTAGATTCCCTTTTGTCTGATTCTAAGAACAGTGTATTAATAGGGTCAATATTAGCATCTTTCTGAGCTGCAAATTTCATGAAATCCATAAAGCCAGGGCATTTTGAATTCTTGAGGAAGCTGACACAGTCCGAGTTTGTACTATTTGTGTCAGTTTTGGCCTGGGGATTTGTATGCACCGGAGTTTCAGCTCCAGAAGAAGAGGAAACCAGTTGCTCTTTGGCCAGTTGGGTGCTACCAGGCCACTTGACCTTTGAATGTCCTGAGCTTGTGTAAAACTTTCATCAACAGGTTTATTGGAGGAAACAGATAGATCCTCTGCCACATGTTCCAATCTATTGACATCGCATCTGTGGAGTGAGCCAGAGGGTCCAGGTTGGGAGCAACGTAACATGGAAGTTTGTGGTTGCTTTCTGTGGCAAACAGATCTACCTGGAGACCTGATCTACTCGAATGATGTTTTGTCCAGGGACCATTCCGACTCCAGCGGAGTTGTCCTGGACAGAGAATCTGCAATGACATTCCAGACACCTGCCAGATGGGTGGCTGAAAATGCCCAGCCTTGACAGGGAGAAAATTAGTCTGATTGATTCGACTTGGAGTCCCTGTTTATACAATGCACAACTACTGCACTTCCAGTACCAGTCTGTTATGAATCTGTCTGGTTGGACGCAGCCAGTTGCTGCCATTGCTTCGAGAATGTTGATATGGAACTGGCGGAACATAGTGGACCATGTTCCTGAACTTTTTTGTGTTGAGAATATCCTCCCACCCGCTCAGAGAAGCATCCGTGTGGAATCACCAATGATGGAGGGGGAATTGGAGAGGTACTGATTTTGACAAACTCTTGACTGTTGACCAGGGTCGGAGTCTTTTCCTCAACACAGCGGAATTAGGGACACCTTGTCTCTGAATCTGTTGTTGGCTCGCCTCCGCCACACTCTGTTTATATCTTTCAGTTTGGCTTTCAGAAGCAGATCTGTTACTGATGCAAACTGAAGAGAACCTAAGACTCTTTCCTGGAAAGTGACAGGAGGCTTTCCTGTTTTGAGGAACTGCCTGGTTGCTTTGGCTATTTCCTCCTTTTGACTGGTGGAAGAGACAGTTTGTGTGAGTCCAGATCCCATTGGATTCCTAACCACTGAAATCAAGCCTCCGGAACTAGGGGATTTCTCCTGTTTATTTGAAAGCCTAGAGATTCCAGAGTTGATCACTATGGCTGTTGCTCTCCGACATTCCGCTGGCGTTGGATGCCCAAATTATCCAATCGCCCAGGTATGCGCCAACATGATCCCCTGGGACCGTAGTTGTTGGACTACTGTATCTGCCAGTTTGGTGAAAATTCTGGGCGCTATGTTGAGCCCGAATGGCATGACTCTGAATGAGTATGCTTGTTTTCCTAGTCTGAACCCCAGATAAGGAGAGAAATTTTCGCAACCGGGACGTGATAATAGGCGTCTGAAAGATCTATAGAGGTGGTGACGGCTCCACGGGAAGTAGGGTCCGAACCTTTTAGATTGTAAGCATGCGAAATTTGTCGCATTGAATGTATAAATTGAGACGAGACAAGTCTAGGATTACTCTTTGCTGACTGGAGCCTTTCTTTGGAACACTGAACAGTCTGCCTTGAAATTTCAGGTGTCTCACTTTCTTTATAGCCCTCTTTTGGAGCAGGTCTTTCACAAAGTCCAGGAGGGCTTTGGATGGTGACTGATGGAACCTGACTAGCGGAGGAGGGCCCCTGCTCCAGCTCCATCCCAGACCTTTGGAGACTATGCTGTGGGCCCATGGACTGAAGGTCCATTGGTCCCGAAAGAGATACAACCTCCCGCCTACCTGAGGAGACTCACTGGGGGGGATGATCTTACCTCCTCTGCTACCTCGGCCTCCCCTCCCTCGGGAGATGGAACGAGACGCAGACCTACCTCTAAAAGAGCCTCTGGCTCTACTTCCCCCTGGCATGCCTGTTGAATGCCTGAAATGCCCCTGGCTTTCAAAACGAGGCGTTGAAAGCCGGAGATGTCACATAAGGTTGGGAAGCAAGGGTGTGCTGAGCTGGCTGCACCAGCACAAACTGTTGCTGAGGCTGGCTTTGAAGTTGAAGGCTGACCGGCCAGAGAGACCGGAACAGCCTGCAGCACAGTCTGGGTATGAGGTCTTTTAAATCTTTTGAACCTTCCCGGGTTTGGGATGAGGTCCGGCGGACTCGTTGGCTTCCGCTTGTGAAGGGGAGACCCCAGCGGGAGCGGAGGCTTTGATTTGCCCTGGTTGCCTCTGCCAGGACTGTGTTTACTTCTTCCTCCGGGAAGAGATTAGCCCCCAAACAGAGCTCTTCATGAGCCTATTGGGCTCGTGCCTTATGGTGGCTGCCGCAAAGATATGTTTTCGGCAATTCATCGAGCCACTACAAAGTTGTACAGGTCCTGTTGGAATCCCGCCAACAGGGATTTGGTAAGGACCTGGAAGAAGGTTTCTTCGTTGTAGACAACCGCGTTGCCTCCACCAAAGTCAGGGAATGCAGGGACCGACTCAACCTGCTCTTGGCTTCGATTCGGCCTTCAGAAGAGCCTCCGGGATTTTGGGAAGCTGCTCGCTGAAGAGGAAGAAGCGCAGTCAGGGTCAAGTTTACCCACTGTGAAAGTGGCCTGGAGCTCCCTTCCAAAAATCAGAATCTCCCGGGAAGACAAGAGAGGTGGGATCTGTCTCCCGGAGTTGTGGAAGGGCTTACCCTCGATGCCTGCCTGATTAGTCAGCAGAGCTACCTTAGTGGTGCAGGGGTGGGGAGAGCATCCTCACCGAGAACATCGTGAACGTCCCTTTGAAGGGGTGAGTTTAGTGTTCTCGGCCTCCCACTCTGTGAGTGTGCAACAGGGTGGATTGGGCCTGGTCCTCGGGAAGATGACAGTCTCCTTCGGGACCTTATCGATCTTATCCAGGCTTCCTCGGTAAGCCTGGCATAGCCTGGGTAGGGAGGCACCAGGTCGGGTGGGAAGAACTCCAGCTCCTCCAACCTGCGAGTACCCAGTCCTTCAATGGTGAGGGTATCTTCATGCTGAGGAGCATGAAGGGCCAGGCGCCAAGGGTTTCCCTTATCAAAGGGAGGAAGGCTGGAGGCATCCGGAACAGTGTAAGACTGAGCCGCTGCTCTGGAGGGCATAAACCCTGAGAGCAAGCTCTCCTGGTTCTGCATCCTCTCTGCCAGAGATTTCAGACTCACCAGAAGACTTCAGGCCCGAAGCCAAGCTGGGAGGAGAAAGGTCATTAATCCTGGCCTCCACCCTCTTGTCGAACTTCTTCATAAGAAGTTCTGCAAATGCCTCAGGGTCAAAGTCAGGAGGGGGACTCGCCTTAACTTTGCCTGGATCTTGATCCCTTTCCAGGGGAACAGCCTTGCTAGTAGGCGCCACTGGGCTAGGGGCCCGTGACGACTTGAGGGAGCTGCTCGGTGAGGCCTCTGGGGTCTAGAGGACTTTGATAAGGTCTTGGTTTTCAAGACTTTACCTTGGGGACAGTAGACCTTGACCTGTCCTCAAGGGTAAGAGGATTTCTCAAATCCTCTGAAGGAAGAAACAGAAGAAGAAGAAGGAGAGCTAAAAGAGGATCAGAACCGTCTGCCTCACTTACCCCCTTACCTGCAACCTGGTGGTCCGGGTCAACGCTCATCGGTTCTGAGGTTGATGTTGATTGCCACAACCTCCTCCGCTGACCTCTCTGCAGATGGCTTCTTCTTCATGGGAGGGCTCCGTCATCTCACGGATCCCAGCGATCAAGGGGCGGCTACTTCCGCTGCAACTGGCGCTGAGATCCGGGCGCCGGGGTAGAGGAGATTGCAGATCTCCTCTGAAAGAACGTAGGGCTTCCCCGACGCGACGTTCCTCCCGAAACCACCGACCCAGTTCTTGAGGGTCGACAGCAAAGAGTCGCGGGAGCTGCGGTCGGGCTGAAAGAAGGAAAGTGCTCACTAACGAAAAACTCCAACTGTCATATATATGTCAGTAAAGGCCATGAAAAATCAAGGGAGAATAAACGATTAGTGGACATGAAAAGCTTACCGACTCATCCAACACTGCTCGTAAAGAGCGTAGTACACCTCACAGCCGTCAGGGTGCCAGACGATCAGGTCCCGACTCGGACGGCGCAGGCCGGAGTGAGACCGACACACCTCATGTCCACAGGGCTGCTGCAGGACCGCCGTGCACCCATGCTCCTGACAACGTACCATCTGTAAGTGGACAGATGATACATGAGTATGCTAATTAAGGCACACGGAGTAGGGTGCAGCGGAGATGATCTTAATTTAAAATGACTAATGGAGCATGCAAATGGTCGGTCAGACCGCCGGAGTTAATTCCGAATAGAATGGGGATGATATACAAGATACATGAGTGAAAAATGTTATGGACGCGGAGTAATTCGGTGCTACTAGAAAACCTTAACCTATGATCATGCGTCATAAACAATGTAACAGATTATGATTATAGATACCGCCGGACACAGTCCGGTAGAGGTATGGTAAATATACAGCGGAATGGGTAAGTTATACTTGCCAAAAAACAATGGTTATGATACCGGGAATGGTTACACCATACTTATGGTGGCGGCGGAGGAGGCGGGTGAGCGCCGCCCAACCACACACCATACCCACGGAGTGGTTACATTAAAAAGGGGGTAATGGGAGATCCGACAAACTTGGCGGAGGTAAGATCTGGCCAAAGTCAAGATAGATTTCCAGCGTATATGGTCGATGTTCTAGTTGAATCGAATGGAGGAAAAAACAAGGACAATAACTGCTAGCAGAAGAGCGGACACCGAGACGGAGGCCAGTTAGGTGGATAACACTAACTGGACACCGAACTAACTCTCCACAGGGTGTTGGTCTTAATAGAACGAGCTACCCTGGGCAGGGAGAAAACGGTCACCAGCGTCTGATGCTAGGGAAAGGGAGGGAATAGTCAAGTGGAGGGAACCTATGGCAGCGGCCAGATGGGTGGGGACACCCCTGGGCGCCGATCCCACCCTTCCTCACGGGGTGTCGATCATGGGAAGTCGACTAACCAACGGGGAGAATACTAGGTTACACTCCAAAGGCCAAGGGTTGCAAAGTGGTGGTAATCAATTAGCGGTGACCAGGGTGGGGAGGCACCCCTGGACACCAAAAAGAACTCCCCACAGGATGCCGGTCAAAGAGATCGGCGTCCCTGGCGCAGGGAGAACTAGGGAAAACCACCCAATGCAAAGGAAATGGGTAAGGAAATTGTTAGGCTAGCGACACGAAAAAGGCTCAGAGCAGCCTCGACCCGAGACCACCTTAACAAACAATTTTTTTGCGGGTAGGAAGACAAGGGAGAGATGGAAGGGAGGTGGTGGGGAGGGGGGAGACACACGATGCCAGGTTGCCTGCCCGAACCGACAGCCCGGACAGGGTAGGCTATAATGAGGAGACCCTCGCTATTCTAGCCTAACCTTACGAAGAACCAAGAGTCTGGCTGGTAGGCCAAAATAGGGAGAGGGTGGGAAATCATAGGCCTGATAACACCCATCCAACCAATGACAGCACAGTCAGGAGGGCCCAGAGAGCATGGGACTCTCCTGCCCACCCATGTCACCTCCCAAGGCTCAAAACGACCTGGTCGAGGAAGCTAGGAGCAAAGAGTGTCATAAAGGAGCCTAACTTCCTAGGCTAACCTTCCGAAACCAATCAGCTGCCAGGAGGACTAGCCTAGGAGACCCAACAAAGGAACTATCTGACTAAAGTAACACTGAAAGTTAACCAAATGTGAACATAACGTAAATAATATATATCCCATTACAGAACATAAAATAATAAAAGGACTCATGTAGAAGAGTGGGCCAAACCACTCGTGACATATGGAACACGGTTGGTAAATAATGGCCGACCCTTGCATTGAAAATAAACAATATTAATCCAAAATATAAATGTCATCCGTTAACGTATAATTAGAAAATATAATTAGCATAACAGTACCATCTCAGAGAATATACCCGTGCGCTGGAGGAGGAATGGGTCCAAGGAGAACATGGAATTATGATCACAAAAGCGGAGAGGGGAAACCTCATAGCCTAAGATAAGCGAGGACCCGCACCTCCCCAGGGAAGGGTAATTCAGAATAAACAAACTCCGACAAAGAAGTGAATATGAAAATATAAAAATAACACATATATAAAAAATATTATCAACAAAGGGACAGAATCATACTGCTAAACCAAGCGAAGACTGAAGGTCACGTGTGGTCAGAGAGAGCAAGGCGGCCGAGACGGCGTCATATTCAACCCCATAATTATTAAGTTAGAGGTTAAATAAAAAGGCCTCAAAAGAAAAAAACTCAAAGGAGATGGTACTCAACTTAGATGAAGAAAATTCCTGAACGGAAGACATGCCAGCGCACAGAAAAAAGCAAAAGAAGCACCGTTGAAATTCACAACAAAGCGCTGGCTCGTAAAAAATGGAATGCCAATATGGCCGCTGAGTTGTTGTTGTCCGCGGGAGCTGGTGCGGGCTTTGTAACGGCACATCACTTGGGGGATTTTGAGATTGGAAATCTCTACAGGGCAGAGGCCTGTGGTAGTGGCAACACTCACCCTTTCTATATACGACTCCATTTTATGAAGCTCGCACTGGGGTAGTAACCCCAGCATTGCATTTAGCTTTTCTCTGGTATGTTTAGCAATAAATTTACCTAGAAATATGTGCTAGATGGTAATTTCACCGGGTGACACAGGTCAAAGCCCAGAAATATGATATAAACTTTTTTCTTTTATTGCTAATATGATAATTTAAACATTCATTAATTATGAAAAATAGATATATATTCAAGTCACATGCAAAATATATCTCATGCTGAAGTACAGTCTACTGTACTTTTCAAAATACTTGCCAAAACATTTGTACAGTACATTCAGTTTTATTTGATAAAGTATTCTAACACCATTGACTTAAATTTACTTATGCTGTGGTTTGCTAATGTCTTCTTCTTATTATTTGATAGCTCAAACATCAAATTCTGGAAAGAGCATTCGCTGTATTATTATATTTAGGTTTTAAAACTGAAAAGTAAAGCAAAATGTCACACACTCTTACTGACATGTAAGCAAAAATGACTTGGCATTGCAGTTTGTCTTGGCAAACTCACACTTTCATCTGAGTTATATTATTCAGGGGATTGACTCTGTTATCTTACTTTTGTATATTTTACATAACATTCTCGAAGTACTAGAAGCATGTAATCATGTATTTTGGCTTCAGACACATGACAACACTGCTAATTACGTCACATGCGTTTCCTACTCCTACTCCAATATTTGATTGGCTGCTGTTTTGTGAGGTGAATTCTGTCAGCCAATAGCAAGGCAGTATTCCAGTGACATAGCCAGGCCACCAAGGTTTATCATATGCATGGAAGGGCACCAATTTTAAACAAAGACTCAATTGTGGCTTTGCAGATTCTCCCAGCAAAGACACATGTGGCCTTTCATGGGGTAAGATATAACTAATAGGAATGAACATTTTATATTTTATTTGCTTATAAGGTTGATATTTTTTTTTTACAGGTATTGTCGTAGATAGTCAGAAGGAACGGTCACAACACAGAAATAAAGATGAGTGTATGCAGAAACTTAGAGCACTGTTGTATCAAAAGCAGCTGGATGAAAGCAATAGCCAGTATTCTTCCAGTAGAAAACTTCAGGTATTACTTTTGCATGTTTGGAAGGACATGTCTTGAAGGGCATTAAAGAGAGACTCATATATTAACTTATTGTATTCAGGAGTAATTTTATGATTACTGGGGTTAGAGGCATTTTTGCATTAGATATACTTCATACATCTCACTTTCCATTCAATTAACAAGGCTCTTGAACCCTGTATACTGACCATGGTAACATTAGAGCTATATTGGGATCTATCGCTACTATCACTAGACCCCTTCACTCCATGTTGTTTGATGCCATCTCAGTCCATTCATCATGAATCTTGTAATTTCAGTGCATGCACATTCTCTCCTGAAGGTTGTTTCTATTATCTCCAGCCCACTGTTTAGCTTTGCCTCCAGCATACTATCCATTACCAACCAGGATATCCTGCTTTCCTCTTCATACACCAAATGTCAGGGGATGATTTCACAGATAGTATTAAATAGAAGGAAACCAGTCTGTGGGTAGACCTTGGAGGTTATTGAAAGATAACTTTTTGAAGGGTTTATGTGTTATGACTTAAGCCATATACAGTTTTAGTTTTAAGTTATGACTTTCAGCATCCACCCTAGCATCCATGGTAATACTGTATCAGGTTTGAACTGTAAACGTGAAAAACTTATGCAGTGTTTTTCAATGGATATTTTTAAAGAAAGATTTAACAAAGTATAATTATTACAAAGGAAATTGGGAAATTGAAATTGTTTTAATACTGTGTAATCTGCAGACAGACAGATAGTTTTCAACCCTTGGCACAGTTGAGTAATGGATTAAAGTTTTAAAACTTTGTAATTTTGCAAGGTACTATATTTGATACAATTAACATACTTCTCTCAGCCCTGTCAGATACTTTGAAGTAATTATATATACAGTATTGCACTTATCCCTCCATTGAATATCAGTAGTGTATTATCTTATGTTTTTCCTTCTCTCCTTTAAGATATACAAGTGTTCATATGAGATGCAGTACCATTTTTGACAACAACTGTATTTCACAGCAGAAGTGAAATAGCTAACATGACTCTAAATTGGCAATAGTAGTATTACTGTACTGTTATGAGTGACATAATTGCTGATAGAGAGTACACATCTGTTACTCATCAAAACAAGTTACTGTTTTGTTTTTTTGAGGTGCAAGGATTATTGTTGGCACTCTGGCTTCCAAGCCGATTCACCATTCCATGTTGTTCCACCATTCTTTACCTAAGGTAATAATTGACCTTTCACATTGTATTCACATTACAGTATTAAATAATTACGATTTAGTTTCATAATGTGTTCATATTCATCTTTGATAGCAGCAAGTTGTAATGTCATTACTGACCTTCATTTTGCTTCCATTTTAACGCAATTGTGGCGGAATTTTAACCCACAAACAAAACAACACTCACCCTGATCTTCGGTTGCTGGAGATGGGTAAAGGTCCACGGTTGCCAATCACAGCACACAGAAACCACAAAAACAAAATTTCAAACAAACCCTCCACCAACAACGAACGAAAAAAAAAGAGACACATGCACCATCAATATCGGTACCGGTATCCAAAACAAAAGCCAGACAAACTCCCCGTTCACTTTCAAGGTTGGACCTCAACTGCCCAAGACTTCCCCAAAAGACGAAAAACTCCCGACAGACCGACAGACAGAGAGACAGCCGTGAAACCAACTCCAACAACCGACCTCGACAACTCCCTCTCTCTCTCTCTCTCTCTCTCTCCACTCTCTCTCTCTCTCTCTCTCTCTCTCTCTCTCTCTCTCTCTCTCTCTCTCTCTCTCACAAAACGTTGGGAAATGCTAAATAAAAACAAATTTCTTCATCCCTCTATATTTCTCCCCCTTTTAGCATTTCCCAACCAACACCTTTCACACCCCTTTCAAATCGCCTTCACATAACACCCACGGATGCTCACTAGCAGGTCCTCTAGATCACGTTCGCGGGCACGCAATCATTCTCTCAGAATCATTCTCTCTTCTAGCAACATTCAAACTCACATCTTCTCCTCCATTCTCTCTCAGATTCATGCTATCTTCTTCACTATTACCACTCTCAATTTCATCCACAATCTCATCTATACCCTCTAACTTGTTCCCAAATACCTCCCCCAATTCTTCAAATAACCCATCCCATTCGCTCATTGACCTTTCCAATTCTTGCAACGATTCATTCATGCTTTCAATCACTCGTCTATCACTGCTACGCTCTCTTACTCTTACACTTTCGCTCACCTCCAACCATTCACTAACCCTACACGTTCAGTCAACTCAGTTATATCAAACCGCATATGCTATACGTTCTATCCATACCATCCCATTCATCCGTATTACACGCTTTATCACTCATTTCCACTTTGGCACTCACACCCCTATCACACAACTTACGACCATTCAGTTTACTTACGTTCTTCCCTTTCTTACGTTTTTTACCATACTCTATCAAAACAAATTGCTGATCCTCATGCAACAACCCCTCACGTACATGCATCACACGCACCGCTTGCATCCTGGAGGATCCACCCATTTGAACCCCCTTCACACTCAGTTTCCCGAATTCGCTGTCACAGTCACCCTCTTTCGTCTACATACACTTGATGCATGCCCTTCCATTCCACATTCGACACACTTCGCTCTCGCATAATGCCCATTCTTACCACAGTTGCCACATATTACATTCACTCGGGTACCCCTACAACCATTAGCAACATGACCCACCTGTCCGCACCGGTAGCATTTAACCCCCCTATCTTTCGTACACTCCCTTACCAAATGTCCCGGTTGCCCACACCCGAAACACGCTCCCAAAGCCCACCTACACTCATTCTTTGTATGTCCTTCCTTTCCACATCTAAAACACTTCGCTCGACTTCCACTCACCGACCTTCCCCTTTGTACACTACTATCCCTAACCCGTCCAACCCGTTGTTCCCTTACAAACCCACCATTCATCCTCACTGGCACCTCCACATTACTTGCTCTTACACTCCTATCTATTACACTATCGGCCATTCTCATTGGGCCCCTCAACACTGCATCCCTAAAGCTTCTAAACTCTGGTACTCTCTCATCTACCCCAGCCCTTACACTTACACTTCTGCTCTCTTTTATAACCCTGTCAAGCTCATAATCTTCTACAATTTCCAAGATTTCTCCCCAAGTCAACCTTTCATTCGTCCATCTTTTCTTCTCCTTCGCTTCAAGTTCACAAATTCTCTAACTCCATCTGGCACTGTCCCTAACAACTTCCGTACTAACTCCTTACATTCATCTATCCCATCATCCCCAAACTTCTTCCTTGCCAACGTCTCCAGCCTACAAGCATACAGTGACAAGGTTTCCCCAGCTTTCATTCTTGCCTCATCAAATTCATTCTTCCTCTTATACTTAACACTCGCTTTCATACGCCTCGCTTGCTCAACTAGTCTAGCTTTCACCTTGTCATACTCAACATCCCCACACTCATAATAACCCTATACATATCAAGTAAAAACCCAGTCAAATATTCTCCTAATTCTCGTGCCCACACTCTCTTACTTTCCCCATACTTATCCTGACAAAACCTTTCATACTCCCTAAAGAAATCATGCACATCCCTACTTCCATACTCATTATACTTTTCACACCGGGGTACCTCCCTCACATACATAGCCTTTCTCACTTCTTTCTCACTTTCATTCTCACTTTCGCTACTTTTCGCTCTGTCCTTTCATACCCTCTTCCGAATACAAAGAGTCCACTTCTGCACTTACATTCATCTTACTCATTACACTCTTCTTCCCCCTCTTTTTATCCACTTTTATCCACTCACCTCCATCCACCTCACTATCACTACTGCCTTCACCCTCTCCCTTCTTTCCTGCCTTTCCCACTTCCTTACCCTTCTTACCAGTTTCCTTTCCCTTTCCCTTCTTCCCTTTTTCTTCCCTGACTTATCCTTACTTTCCTCTGTTCCTTCCCTTGCTTTTCATTCCCCTTTTCCTTACCCTGCCTCTCATTCCCTCGTTTCTTACTTCCTATTCCCATATCACTTTCATCACTCACGCTTCCATTCACTTCTTCCTCCTTTTCTTTCTCTCTTGCCCCTTCACACGTTCCAGAGAACCTGCCTCCAACAGCCCCTTCTCCAAAAACACCCTTGAACATACCTTTCATCATTTCTTCCACACTTTTCATCATTCCCTCCAACTTTTATCCATCCTCTCTTCCATTCTCTCTTCCATTCTCTCTTCTGACTCTTTCATCTCCCCTTTCATTTCTTCTTTTGCACTTCTTAGCATTCCCTCCACCTCCTCCAACTGACTCCTCAATCTCTCATTCTCACCCCTCAACCACGTATTCTCCCTCTCAACCTTACCAGTTCCTCTTCCATCCTTCTCTTCAGTCACACTACCAGCCACCAATCTCACTTGCAGCTGCAATACCAGCTGCCCCACGTTGGGCGCCAAATATTATGTGGCGGAATTTTTAACCAAAAACAAACAAAACAACACTCACCCTGATCTTCGGTTGCTGGAGATGGGTAAAGGTCCACGGTCGCCAATCACAGCACACAAAACCACAAAAACAAAATTTCAAACAAACCCTCCACCAACAACGAACGAACAAAAAAAGAGACACATGCACCATCAATATCGGTGGTATCCAAAACAAAGCCAGACAAACTCCCGTTCACTTTCAAGGTTGGACCTCAACTGCCCAAGACTTCCCCAAAAACGAAAAACTCCCAACAGACCGACAGACAGAGAGACAGCCGTAAAACCAACTCCAACAACCTCTACCAACCACTCACAACGACAATTACACACTCTCTCTCTCTCTCTCTCTCTCTCTCTCTCTCTCTCTCTCTCTCTCTCTCTCTCTCTCTCTCTCTCTCTCTCTCTCTCTCACAAAACGTTGGGAAATGCTAAATAAAAACAAATTTCTCCATCCCTCTATACAATCATTAGTAATCTACAAATGATTTGAGTTTGTTGACTACTGTATAAAGCACAGCACGCCTTCACAGTGTTGCACCTTCTTTATTTCTTTAAATCATCAGCTGAAAACCCTTATGCTTTTCCTTCCTCCTGTCTCTGCACTCAATATGCTGCTCATACCAACATCATCCACAGAATCAGCAGGCTATAAATCCAGAGGGCTCCAAAGGAAATCAGCCTGCAGAGAGAGACAAGGAAAAGGTGATAAATAAATAAATACTGTATGAGGAATGAAAACTGAAATCGGTACACCTCAATTCAGGGGATGCCAGCAGAAGATTTCACAACTACCTTAGGCAGACTATTCCACATTTTATTGTAGCCAAAATAAAACTAGCAACCAAGTAATATTAAACCAGATATTAGAAAAGGACACTGATTGTAGCAGTAGCCTGTGTGTCATTTTTTAGTTGCTTTTGTTAACTATAGTTATGTGTTAACCTTCTCCCAACATTAGTAAAAGCAAGAATTTTAGGTCTTGTTTGATTTACTTTGTAATAGTTTCTGATCTTGCCTATATTTTGCATGTTTTCATATGATGTTGAGATGCTTAGGCTTCCCATGCACTTGACCAGAATGACCACTGTAGTATCACTATAGCCGATTCACTTAAGGTAGATTCTTGGGCCTAAGAAACGTTTGTTTTAAAAACCTCTGATTTTAAGTACCGGGAGGTATTTTTGCTCACTGTTTCATTTTAACGTTTGTAGCTCAGAAATGAAAACTTGCAATATGTTTATAATTCTTCATTTATCTCACGTTTTAACAAGATAGGAAAGTTCTGATCAAACCATAGGATTATTTTTTTTTTATTAATTGTACAACTAAATCAATGATTTTCTGAAACCAGTAAAAGATAAAACATAAAAATTATTATCACAATGAGTAGAAGTAAAGGAGAAGCATTTCATTTTTTATACCTGTTTTTACATATTGTGTAGGAGTTTTTGCATCATTGATGCGATCAAGATAAAATAAAACTAATGTTTTCATACAATAAATTCTCGACCCTGAATACACTGATGACTTTGAGATTTTAGATCGTGTTATATGAAAAAGAAAATGATAAAAGAATATGTCGTTATTATGTTGCATCCGTGAAATTGACTCAGTTTGGCAGTAGTTATTTAACGACGGTGATCTGCAAACATAACGAAAGCGTTGAGAACGATGTTGACAGTTGCCAATTAGCGATATGATAAGTTTGGAGTTTCGACAGTATTTACTGTATTATTATGTCATTACATCTTCTGTACATAAATGCATAGAATTCACATTATAACTGTCGAAATTTTTCATTCTAATATCATATATGTCCGTATGTCTGGACATATCTGATAAGAAAAAATGAATAATCATATGGATGCATCTGGATGTGTTGGCTTCAATTTAGTCTAGATGAGAAATTTGCATTCAGTAGGCTACATGATAAGTAACAGGCTAAATATTTATGAGTTCATTATTATGGCATGCTTGCTTCTCTGGTCAATAACACAAAAAAAGCTGATGGTTTTATATGTTCATTCAATGAACGAAATCTTACATCTTTTTCTAACCATAAAATATATTGGCGATGTCAAAAAAAAAAATATAAAATTCTGTCTTTTTCAGAATTTGTTTGAGCTGCTCTTACACCAGAACGTTTATTCCTCTATATACATGTTATATTTGATAATTGTGCAGGCCTGTTATTCATCATGTAGCCTACAGTATGCAAATTTCTCACCTAGCGTAAATTGAAGCCAACACATCCAGATGCATCCATATGATTATTCATTTTTTCTTATCAGATAATTATGTCCAGATGTACAACATAATTATATGATTTTGGAGTACAAAAAAGTAAATGACATTCATAATGGGAATTCTGTGCCTTTATTTACAGAAAATGTAATGACATAACAAAGACAATATAAATATTGTCTACAAAAACTGTTAACTTCTCATATTGCTAACTAATGGCAACTTGCTTTTCAACTGTCAACTCCCCTCACCCTTTTGCAGATCACTCGTCTCTCGGTTTCTACTATCCAAACTGAGTCAAGAACGGATGCAACATAATAAGACATATTATTCAGCTTTTTTCTCTTCACATATCACAAAATCTGGAATCTAAAATCTGAAAGCACCAGCGTATTCAGGGTGAATTTGTTGTATGAAAACACAAGTTTTATTTTATCTTGATCGCATCAATGATGCAAAATCCAACGATATGTAAAAACAGGATTCATAAAAGAATGAAATGCTTCTCTCTTCACTTTTACTCGTTGTAATTCCTTTGTGGAGCATTTTATCTTACTGATTTCAAAGAAATCATGATTTTAGTTGTACAATTAATATCGATTTTTGAATCTGGTATAACCAAAAACTGTCCTGTCTAATTTTTGTAAAACGTGAGATAAATGATGAAATATAAAGATATTAGATGTAGTTTTTGAGCTACAAAGCGTTAAAAAATGAACAGTAGAAAGCTAATTAACATACCTCCAGTACCAGCCAATCAGAGGCCTTTGCAACAAACAAACGTCTGTAGAAAACAGAATCTACCAACGTGAATCGAATATAGTCTTTGAGTGTAATATGTTGTAAATCTTACTCACTATCTGATTTTTGAAAAACAAAATAAAAATTTTTAGCACAAACCCATGACTCATATAATTTTAGCCCACTTTTGTGGTCTGTGAAGTCCCAGACACATCAGTGTTCTCTAGCAAAAAGAAGGCCAGTGATATGCTTTAGGATGGCAGCACTGCACATGCAATTTTTGTCTTCATGGCAACAAGTAATTGCCTGAGTTATGTAGTCTTGCCAGTTACCACAAAGAAATTGGCGTAAAATTGGAAGGAAGGTATTTGAGCATAGACAATGGATTTATACTACAAAAATCAAATTTGTCTGTAAAAAATTATTCATCATACAGTCTGATTATGATTTGTAAAATCCCTCCATGAGCAGCGATATGAAAAACATACTGTGAAGTGGATGTTTTATTAACCCCTTGAGTTCTGGAGGACCAATATAAATGGGGACCTGTAACAACTTTGTATTTGCATCCAGGTACCCTCATATGATTGTGCTTACTTTGCAACATTGTAATTGCATGAAAATTATGGGGAAGGGAAGGGACACACACACACACAGAAAGGCAGCCAAGGAAATTAATATAATAGATACTGTGTGTATGTGCTTGCCTTTGCACATGCCCTCCTCTTTCAATTGATGTGTTTTTTTTTGGCCAGCCTTAAAATTTGCATGGCCTTGAAACAGTTACATTACCATATATTTAGCCTGGAGTGTGAGGATAATTAACTTGATATCAGTGGTGGTTGAGTATGGAAATCCGTGAATATAATGGACAGGTCACAAATTGCCTCATTGGAAAACAGTCTTTTGGGTGTGATAAGAGAAGAAAATTTGGATAATGTAGCTATGTTCAGACAGCATCATTTACCTGATAATCGTAATTTTGAGCCATATAAAATTTGGCGATAAAATTGCAAAACGCAAGAAGTATAGTATGTATAAACAATTTTGTAAGTCTCAATATTAAATTTAACTTAAATTTCTTCTTATGAAGGGGGCATAATAGCGCTATATTAAAAGCTAAAGAATAATGTGTTGTTACAAAGAGTTGTATATTATTATACTGTTATACTTCAATTATTACACAATTAGTTCTCATTTCCTGTCAGACTGTGATTGTCCATAGTATGCCATTATTATTATTATTATTATTAATTATTATTATTAGAATTATTATTATTACTCTTTTATTTTATTTTTTTGTCTTAGTCATGCTATTCGACTGGGTGGTATTTGTGGTGTGGGGTTCCAGGTGCATCTTGCCTCCTTAGAAGCCCATCACTTTTCTCACTGTGTCCAAAGCGTTGTTTCTAGTAGCACGCCCCTCAAATTGGGACCACCTTGACGTGGTGAGGGGCCTCTCGAACCTAGGGATCTATTTTCCTAAGTTTGATCCCAAGTGTCCCACATATATATAAATACGCTTTAGGAATAATTTCGTGGATTTTTCCACTTTTTCAAAATTACCAAAATTAATAAATAGGAAAACATATCATGGCATGGAGTGAAGTTGAATCTGAAGCTAAATAGTGGGAACTGTGGTAGAACCATCATCTACCTGATAATGTTCGGACCTGGTTTTTCAGGCGGAACTATTCTGTGGAGCTGGACCACGGATTCCAGGGGGGCCTGGTTCTAGGAATGGGACTCTCGGCTTTCTGTCCGGTTAGCCCATATTGTGATTAGGATGGGGATGACTGTATTATTACAATACACTCAATCCTAGCAAGCGGGTTTTGCTTACACTTGGGCCATACTAATCATGATGTGCCATCCCCCTTTTGGGGTAGGGTAGGGACGCGGACATTTGGGAGTCAGTTCCCACTTGTGCCATTAGTGGAACATCCAACTTCATAAAAAGCCAATGATATCTTTTCAAGATTTATTAATTTTTTTTTTTATATATATATATCTTTTATGCAAAGTAGTCTTGAGGATATTAGTACCCCTGGACCCCATGATGGTAAAATTCTGGCACAGTCGATGACTAATGGAACGTCACTCCCGAATCTCCTTAACATAGATAGAAATGCTACAACGGAACATCCTGTTCCAAGTAAAATATCAATCACTAAAGACTCGAAGAGTCTAGAAAGTCAAAAAGAAAAAGAAACAAATAATAACAAATTGGTAAACTCCAGTATTGTAACACTGGAACCATACATTAAGGACAATAACTCTAAAATGGAAACAAGTAATCCCCCTAAAACCCCATCAACACAAGACAGCTCATCACCGATGAATGTGAAAAAATTAAAAAGAAATAACTATCGACTAAATCCAACACTAGTTCATTTTGAACATATTTTTGGACCAGACAATTGGTCCAGATTTTTAATATTAAAAGCAGAAAAACAGATCTCACCAGCCATTTTAGAGAACAGATTATTAAATATACACCCCACACAAGACATGGAATGTAGACACATCAAAAACAATGAATGGCTAATACAAACAACAACCAAAGCCCAATCAACAACTTTTCTACAAATAACCAACATAAATGAAATAAAAGTAACAGTAACCAGCCATGAAACACTTAATTATACACAAGGCACAGTAATGCTCCCAGACAATGATGAAAAGAGCTACCATCAAAACAAATCTTAATTGACTCCTTAAACTAAGATACAATAACATACATGACTTGAATTATATGCTGTCCCAAGTAGAAGGGATGCAAATAAACATATTAAAATAGTCAAAATAAAATTTACAAACCGGGAACTACCACGAAAAATAAAAATTCTGGGACTGAATAGAGAGGTTCGCCCCTTTGTCCCTAAACCTCTCCAATGCTCTAACTGTCAAAAATATGGCCATTCAACCAAAAGATGTAGAAATAATGCTATATGCGCTGTATGTTCTGAAAACCACACAACAAATTGGAAATGCAAAACCTTCAAATGTGTAAATTGCAAATTAAATCATCATGCTAAATCTAAAGACTGTATATTTTATCAATATTATACAGAATTACAAATGTTAATGGACAGAACTGGTATGCCCGTTAACGAAGCCAAACTCGAACTGAAGGTGAGAGGAATCAATGACCCAGCAAAACTCCATTCATATTCAAATATTGTAACAACTCATAATAAACATAAAGAATCTCAACACAGAATAGATGTGTGACACCTCTCCCCCTCCTCTACTATTCATAAAAGCCCAAGAGTACAGTTGCAACAGGCCTCCCCAGTAACAAGCGAAGTTAATCGTTCAGAAACGAATTCCAATGATATGGAAAAATCAACAGAGGTTAATAATCCAGATCTGGAAACTCATAATGCATTAACATCATCCACAGAAAACTTAATTGACAAAAATAACCATAATAAAAAAAGGAAAGTAATTGATAGAACTCCCCCTAAGGGAAAAAAACCTAACATTCCATTCATAGATCGATCTAGCAAAATCCCAGTCTCACCCATTAATCAGAAACAGATTACATTAACTGCATCACAAGTGGAAATCCATAGTGTTCCACAATCCAAGACAAATATAAATAACGATTCCCCAAATATGGATAAATCAACTAACTCTTCTGCACTCTCATCACCGAAATCAATGCAGAAACTTTCAGTTAAACATCCCACTGAAGAACCAAAAACCCATAAAATTAATCAAATTACAACCACATCAAATCAACCCTCAACAAGACCAAAGAATAGTAATAATAATAAACCTAAAAATTCAAATCAAAATTTTGTACCAGCACATCGGAGATCCAGTATGCCTATACCAGAAATTCCTAACAAAAATATTACAACATCCAGTAATGGGAGCATAGATGGGACCCAGAGATTAGAACCATTCCTTCAACACTCGGAACATGATTTATCTTGCGGATGTCAAGAGTGTTTTATCATTACGCATACAATCGTTTACCTAACAAAAATGAAAATGTAACCTGAAATTTCATAAATAACTTTACTAGGTTCCGAAAATGCCCTTTAACATTCCATCAAGATGGCGAACTATGCTCAGAATCCTTAAAACTAAAGAAAAACATGATCAAAACTCAAATAGATTTCTAATAAGGAAATATGAAGAAGAACCGATCAATGCATCAAATATTCAGCAATCAAACCTAGCTGCAAAAAGAAACCACAAAGCAACACAAACTCCTTAAAATGTTACGGGATGTAGCTAAATCATCAATTAACTTACAAAATCTAACGCCAATCCCCCAAACAATGACCAATAAAATAATTCAGTGGAACATGAATGGATTTTCTACTCGGCTTGGCTAGGTGAAATCCAGAGAATACTAAAGCAACATAAACCAGTTTGCATATGTCTACAGCATATTGGTACAACTCCTAAGGACTTTAGAAACTATAAATTAGCTTGCCACTCACCAATAGTGGATGGCAAGCTAGAACAGCTATATATGTTCATAACGATTCAACTTATGAACCCTAAATATTACATCACTGTCATATCAGATAACTGCAATCAAATTGCATATGCCAGACAATCAAATTATCTCTATAATAAATCTATATAATCAGCCAAATTTTAACTCAAACTTTAGTGATTTAGCACAAATAGTAAATAATGTAAATGGCCCCTACTAATAGTAGGCGACTTTAATGCCCATAACCCATTGTGGGACAGCGCACATGCTAGTAACTTGGCCGGCTCAAACATTGAGAATTGCATAAATGTTCAGAATTTACATTGCCTGAATGAAAGTGATTCACCAACGTACTTCTCAAAAACTCATTTAACCTTCTCCTCAATAGATATTTCATTATGCTCACTGGAATTAGTTGAGAGACTGGAATGGAATGTCCTAGACGACTCATATACTAGTGATCACTTTCCAATTGTTTTGAATTATTTGAACAACCAAAAACAATCATTTCCCATAAAATATAATTTACTGAAAGCTGACTGGGATAAATACAATTTACAAACTAGAAATATCCCTCCCTTCCCATTAAATCAAAACAATAATGTCACAAATGATTTCTTTTCCAGTTTTGTAATCAGTGCTGCAGATAAATGCATCCCCAAAACTTCTTCAACCCCTAATATATCCCCGTTCCATGGTGGTCTAATAATTTATCTCTCTTAAATCGAACCAAACACACACTGGCACGTAATTTGAGTAGACTAAAGTCCAGATTAAACACCCTTAATAAAGGCCCTTGTAATATAAACAAACTAAACAAGATAATAGTTATAAGTATAACTATTGATCACATTAAACCACTTTTCAATAAATATAATGCAAAATTTCGAAAAACAATAATATTCGAAAAAGCTCAGTCGTAAAAATTATATATCGGAATTGTCACCAAATACTTCAATTAAGGAAAATGGCACAAAATCCGTAAAATCAATGGTAAACATGTAAGACCACCTAGAAGCCCAATACTATATAATGGCAAACTAAATCATAACCTACAAGATATTTCAAATATATTAGCCAAACATATAGAAGATATTAGTGCTTATTCTAATTTAGATGAACACTTCAAAAGAATTAGAACAAAAATAAATCATACACTTAATTTTGAAACTGATGAGGACCTTGATTATAACCAACAATTCAATATGAACGAACTTAATTTTGCCCTAAAATCATGTCAATCATCAGCTGCGGGGCATGATATGATTTCTTTTGAAATGATCCAGAATTTAGCCACACTAGCTAAAGAATTCTTATTAAAATTATATAATAGCATATGGCTAACGCATGTCTTCCCAACTAAATGGAGACATGCAATAATCATACCCATCAGTAAACCAGGAAAAGACCCTAGCAACCCCACTAATTATAGGCCAATATCTCTAACAAGTTGCTTGTGCAAACTGTTGGAGAAAATGGTTAGTTTGAGATTAACAAGTGTCATAACAAAACACTCAATTTTATCACCTACCCAATCGGGATCAATAGCTGGTAGATCTACACTAGACCCGTTAACTCAAATAGAAGATCATATTAAAAAGGATTTGAAAAAAAAAAAAGCTGACAGTGGCTATTTTCTTTGATATAGAAAAAGCATATGATACCACATGGAGATACAATATTATGCACAAACTCCACAGGTCCAATATTCGAGGTCACCTTCCAATATTTATCAATAATTTTCTAACAAATCGTACATTTCAAGTACGCATAGAAAATACATATTCAAATTGCTACGTACAAGAGGAGGGTATCCCCCAAGGCAGTGTTTTGAGCTGCATCTTATTTGCCCTGGCAATAGATGACATTACTATGAACCTGCCTGAGGGTGTACAAAATAGTTTGTATGTGGATGATTTTGTAATTTATTATTCAAGTTATTCTTTGAGACATGCTCAAAGAATACTTAATATAGCAACAAAAAATATAACCACTTGGACCAATTCCGTAGGCTTCAAGTTGTCGGTAAATAAAACAAATGGCATTGTCTTCTACAAAGACAAAAGATGGTTGAAACAACAAACCATTAAGTTATATCTTTATAATGAAGAGATAAACATGTGCAATAGTGTTAAATATTTGGGTATAATTTTTGACCAACATTTAAATTGGAAAGATCATGTCAAATATATCAAAGCCAAAGGATCTAAAGCCCTTACTTTATTAAAGAAAATCTCACACACCAAATGGGGTGCAGGACGAGACACAATGTTAATGTTATACAATGCAACAGTACTATCAGTTATAAATTATAGCTGTCCAATTTATTCAACTGCCTCAGAAACAACTTTAAAATCTCTAGATGCATTACATCACGAGAGAGACGTATATGTACAGGAGCCTTCCGCTCATCTCCAACTGTGTCTATCCTAGCAGAGGCAGGCCAGCTGCCTCTAAAATATTACAGAGATCTAATTACTTTAAGAAGAGGCTTATCCTTCAAGCAGGCACATCTCCTGCATCAAATAAATTTCTCAATCAAAATACAAATAATAACCCAAATCAAAACTCATTTACTAAAAAAACTAATCATCTATTGAATTTACATAACATGATACCCAAATTTACCCAAGAAATAAATCCGGTCACACCATGGACACTAAAAAAGGGCAAAAACTATGCACATATTTATCATATCTTTCAAAGAAATATATGTCCAACACAGAAATGTACCATCAACATGCCATGGAACACATAAGACGGAAGGGTAATCCCTTCATAATCTACACAGATGGATCCAAAAATGAAGGTGGAGTGGGCTCATCAGCCTATTCAAGTGATAAAACTATCCAAATGGGCCTTCCTCTAATATCATCAGTATTTACAGCAGAATTAACAGCCATACAATTGGCTCTCAAGATTATAACAAAAAAAGGAATTCCTTCAGCACTCATATTAAGCGACTCAAGAAGTGCAATTGAAGCAATAAGATCATTTAAATAATCACCTTGTCCAAAATATACAACGGGAAATACATCAGTTAATTACAAACGGCCTTCAAATTCAAATTTGTTGGATCCCAGCCCATGTAGGCATTGAGGGTAATGAGAAAGCAGATAAAGCTGCAAAATTGGCTTGTACAATCCCCCAACTACTATGAAAGCACCCATATCAGACTGGCTAGCATCAGTTAAACCCTTAATTTATAGGGATTGGCAAAATGATTGGACAAATATACCCCCACAAAACAAACTAAAACAAATTAAGAACGAAGTTAAAAATGGCATTCTTCTACCCAAAAGCAAAAGAATCAATGAGGTTATTTTAACAAGACTCAGAATAGGACACTCCAGACTCACACATGGTCATCTGATGTCAACTCCACACACAAACCCAATAACTTGTGAAAGATGTAACATCCCAGTAACAATCAAACACATCTTGATTGACTGTCCCAGATGGCATCATGAAAGAAAGACTTATTTACAAAATAAATCAATAAAGGATATTCTAGCAGAAGGTAATAACTTTTCAGTTAATAACATCATTCTCTTCTAAACAAAATTAAATTGATAAGTAAAATATAATCTTCCCCTTTTTTTTTTTTTTTTTGTAATTCCCCTCCTTGATTTTTTTTTTTTTATTATTTATTTATTTAGTTAACTACTTAATTTTTTATGTACTCTTTCCCCCATTCTTTTCCCAGCCGAGAAGAACCTAAAAGAGTTCAGAGGTCTGGTTAAACAAATCATTTATAACTAACTAGTAGCACGCTCTTCTGCTTGAGTCCTGGAGCTACTTGACATCTAGTTTTACCAGGTTCCTTTTCAGGGATTTTGGGATCGTGTCTAGTGTTCTATGGTTATGGGCACAATTTCCCCTGGCATATCCCATATCCTTCTAATTTCTATTTTCAGGTCTTGATACTTATCAGTTTTTTCTCTTTCTTTCTCATTTACTCTGGTATCCCATGGTACTGCGACATCAGTGAGTGGTACTTTTTTCTTGATTTTGTCAGTCAGCATCTGGTTTATTGGCACATCACCCTATCTGTTCTGATACCATAGTCCCAGAGGATCTATGCCTGATTGTTTTCTATCACTCCCTCAGCTTGGTGTTCGTACCACTTATTACTGCAAGCTAGGTGGTGTTTCTTGCACAGTCTCCAGTAGAGGGCTTTTGCTACTGAATCATGCCTTTTTTTTCACTGGTTCTGTGCAAGCTCTGGACATTCCCTTGCTATGTGGTTTATGGTCTCGTCTCTCACATTGCACTTCCTGCATACAGGTTAGATGTTATTTCCATCAGTTGTTCTTTGGGTGTATCTGGTTATTAGGGCCTGATCTTGTGCCACTGTTAGCATTCCTTCTGTTTCCTTCTTGAGTTTCTCCCCTCTGTAGCCATTGCCATGTTTCCTTGCTGGCCAGTTCTTTAGTCTGTCTCATGTACTGTCCGTGCATTGGTTTGCTGTGCCATTCCTCTGTTCTGTTTTTCATCCTCCTGTCTGTATATTTCTGGGTCTTCGTCTACTTTTATCAGTCCTTCTTCCCATGCACTCCTTAGCCACTCGTCTTCACTGGTTTTCAGATATTGCCCCAGTGCTCTGCTCTTAATGTTGACGCAGTCCTCTATGCTTAGTAGACCTCTCTCTTCTTCCTTTTGTGTTATGTATAGTCTGTCTGTATTTGCTCTTGGGTATAGTGCTTTGTGTACTGTCATGCGTTTCCTGGTCTGTGCTGCAGAGTTCAGCCTTCATCCACTCCAGTACTCCCACACTGTATCTGATTACTGGTACTGCCCATGTGTGTATGACTTTTATCATGTTTGCGGCGTTTGAGTTTTAACTTGAGTATCGACATAAATCTCTGCATATATTCTTTCCTGATCGTAATCCTCATCTCTTGGTGTTTTATATCCTCTACTTCTATTATTCCCAGGTATTTGTATTCTGTCTCATCTATGTGTTTGATGCTATTCCTGTCGGGTAGCTTTATCCCTTTAGTCCTTGTCACTTTGCCTTTTTGTATGTTGACCAAGGTGCATTTTTCTATTCCAAACTCCATCCTGATGTCCTCAGATACAATCCTTACAGTCTGGAATAGGGTACATATTTCCTTGATGCTCTTACCATACAGCTTGATGTCGTCCATGAACATCAGATGGTTAATTCTGTTTCCTCCTTTCTGAGTTGGTACCTAGCATCTATCTTCTGCAGTACTTTTGTTATGGGAATTGTGGCTACTATGAAGAGAAGTGGGGACAGTGAGAGCCTGAAAGATGCCTCTCCTGAAGTTAACCTCTGCTAGTCTTATCCCAGAGCTTGTAAGTACTGTATTCCAGTTATGCATTGTATTTTTTAGGAAGCTGATTGTGTTTTCCTCAACCCCATATATTTTCAAGCATTCTATTAGTCACGTGTGTGGCATCATGTCGAACGCATTCTTGTAGTCAGTCCATGCCATGCTTAGGTTGGTTCTCCTTCTCTTACTATTCTTCATTACCATTTTGTCTATCAGGAGCTGGTCTTTTGTGCCCCTACACTTCCTTCTGCAGCCCTTCTGTTGGTGGAGGATGGTGTTTGTATCCTCTAGGTAGTTGTATAGCCTTTCACTGATGAGACCTGTTAGTAACTTCCACATTATTGGTAGGCAGGTAATAAGCCTGTTGTTACTTGCTATATTTCCCTTGTTGTTATCTTTCTGTACTAAGGATGTTCTCCATTTGGGCGCATGGTGGTTTGTGATACAATGCTGAAAGTTGTTCTTCTGTGCATGGGTGTAGAGCCTTGAAGTTTTGAGCCAGTATCCATGGACTTCATCGGGATTTGGGCATTCCAGTTGGGCTTTTTCTTCAGTTGGTGTCTGACTGTCTGTCATGATCTTGGTGAATCTTTGTTTTATTCTCTCCATTTCTTCTGCCTTGACTTCTTGGAGCCATGTTGCACATTTGTTGTGTGATACTGGATTGCTCCATATGTTTTCCCAGTCTCTTACTTGGTTCAGCTTCAGGAATTTCCTGGTGGGTGTCTTCCCCTCTTAGTTGGCTGTATAGTCTTTTCTGTTTGGTTCTGAAAGAGTTGTTAATCAGCTCAGTGGTCTTGTAAAACTAAGGTATACTTGAAAAGTTTCTTCTGGTATCCTTTATTCCTGTTCATGTACCATTGGATCTTACGTGCTCTGGCTTCAGCCCTCTGTTTTATGTTTCCTATTGTGTTGTTTAGTCCCTTCTCCTGTACTCTGTATTTCTCGTTTAGTTCCTCCTTTGTTTTCTTGCTTCTTACCGTCTTTTCTGCCATCTCTTTCAGTTTACTCAAGTCAGATCTCATCATCATCATTTGCTTTTCCGATGCCTTTTCCAAGGCGGTTGCTGTTTTGGTTTCTGTTGGGTTGGTTGCGATGAGTTCTACTATTAGTCTTGCTTCTGCACATGCTAGGTTATTTGTTTCTGTGATACTGGTGGTGTCTAATAGTCTCATTATTTCATTAACTTCATTTGTTTTATCCCTTAGTTTCTTTCATGGAGGATCTTTGTTCTTTTGTATCTGGCTTCATCCATTGTCTGATCTTTTCCACCCATTCAACCTCTCTGTTACATCTTTGGCATTTCCTTGTGTGCCATTGTTTGGTAGCTTATCATTCCTGTTGTCTTCGGTGGTATTTTCTCTTAGCTCGTCTTCGTGTCCTTCGTTGCTGGGTGTTATTTCTCTCTCCAGTTCCTCTCTTTCTGTTGTGGATAGCCAGTTCTTTGTCTTTTTATTTCTAACTTGGTCTGCCAGCCTCTGTTCTGTTTGAGTGGTGTTATTTCTCTCATTCCAGATGTTGACCAATCTTTCGTATCCTTTTTCTGTTGGGTTTCTTCCGATGTAGCATTTTCATATTTCCTTATTTTCTTCTCTAGTCCATTTCTTCTTCTTCTGGTTTGACTCTGTCTCTCGATGATGGCCTCCAAGCACCTGACCATCCTCTCCGCTCATTGTGCTGTATACCTGGTTGCCGGACGAAGATCCTCTGTCGCCAGAGATTCCATTTACGTCATTGTCATTTAATCTTTCTTTTCTTTCCATCATTGCCGAGTTTTGCTATTTAACCCATAGCTGGATCTTACTCCACCAAGAATAGGTACTCATTTACAGCTGAGTAGACTGGGGAAATTGTGGTAAAGATCCTTTCCCAAGAAATCAACGCTGAAGAGAGAGGTCACCCATCCAACGACTGACCAGCCTCATTGTTGCTTAACCAGTCCATCGATGAGGTAGACCACTCTGCCACAGCACCTATATTATTATTATTATTATTATTATTATTATTATTATTATTATTATTATTATTATTATTATTATTATTATTATTATTATTATTATTATGTACCTCAACCAGACAGTGTGCGTGCCCTTTGCTTGAATGAGTGAACTGGTCTTCAATACATGGCAAGGCATGAGAGTTACTAAGCCTACATCAAAATAGCATCAGGAACCAAACATGTATAAGAAATGAGCTATTATAAGCAAAAAAATGTAGAGAAAAATTCATTTTATTTTGAAACTACAGAATTGAATCCTTAGTAGTATCAGAGTATAAAACTTAAAAGAAATTATATCCTTGTTTAGACATTGATTGTCATTCACGATACAGCATAATTCTGAATTTTTATTTTAGGTTGGGACCAAAGCACGTTCAGAGAAGATCAGAACTTATAATTATCCACAGGACAGAGTTACTGATCACAGGTAAGGCTTTCTCACATGCTTTGCTGTGAATCCTTTTGCAGAATTGCACAAGAACTAAAGCTTTAAATTTCTAATTTCTGTTTCAGTTATTGAGTATTTTTACATGACTGGCTGAGGTCAAAGTCTTACCTGCCCCCTCCCTGATTTATTAGTCTTTTGTCTGTGGACTAATAAATCATTGTTAGGAGACTAATAGATTAGTCTCCAGTCCATAGTCTACGCTTCAACATCCTCTTCAACTTTTTTTTATTTAAAGTTTTGCATACCCTTTTTAATTTCAGTTATTATGCTTAGTTGCATCTGTGATTTAAGTAGTAATGTCTTGTGCATTCACCTCTCCACTATTCAGTCATACTTGCTAACAAGCAGTCTAGAAAATGTACAAAAAATAAAACTGTAAGGAAATATATTAAGAGAGTGAATAGTCAAAAGTTAAGACAAAAATAAATGGCCTAGCCATTAATGTACTGCTGCATGATAATTTAAACTGTTCTTGAATGGTTGTAAATATAATGACAGTAATCTTTGAGCTAACATGGTTGTGATAAAATTTGAAAACTGATGATGCCTACACTAACTGTAAGGCAGCATTAATCCTAGTACATTTCATTTTATATTTTCATTCACTTTCACTGCATTTTCACTATTATGAAGTGTGTAAGGGTAATAGAATAAAATTATATTTAAATGATGTTATGATGTAAGAGAAAAGTTGTTGCTCTCTACCAATCAACTCATCCGTGGCCTTCGCATGAATATTTTGGATAGTAAAGCCCCTAAAAACACTCAGAACACCACTATATGGAAACTGAACCACATAGGTTATTATTCAGATGTGCAGTATGAAGTAAAACCCTTTACAAGCCAGAATAAATTCATAAAAACTTCGCACACTAGAATGGAAAAAAATAGAGGACATAAATAATTACATAGTGAAGTCAACCTTGGAGTGTGATAGCTAAATCGTATATAGTGTATTATTTGGAATGGTCATTCAAGCAGTATTATTGATGCTGATGCTCGTAAGTTTTGAAAGGCTGTAATGCTTTTAAAGCCTCATACACCATAAATTTAGATTTCTAATGTGCATTTGCCATTTTTAATCTAAATATTTATTTGGTGCTTATTTTTTTCCATCTATTTATTATTAATTATCTTTTCTGAGTCCAGTCCCGTGTCAGCCGGTGAAATTCCATTACAGCACGAATTTCTAGGTATAAAATGCTAGATATACCAGAGAAAAAGAGCTTTTCAGGAAAGCTGGGGTTACTACCCCCAGTCGGCGTCTTCTAGGAAGACGTCGGTATAAGGAAGGGTGAGTGAAATACCACTACCACGGAAACATACTCGAAAGATCTCTCCTTATCAAAACCTCCGGAACAGAGCGGTGAGCCGTTACAGCCCCTACACTCAACACCCGCCAGGACGGCGACACCAGCGCCACCTACCTCATTCCATTTTCTAGCACGTGATAATCATCTTTCGTTTTGTGTGCTCGTGCCTTTTTGTGGATTTTTCCCTATTTTCATCATGTCATCGAGCAGCTTTACTATCTCCAAGTTAAGTACTATGTTATAGGGGTTTTTTCGTTTGTTATTTGGCTGTTTTGGTCTCATTTTATATATATATTTTGAGATCTTAGTATGGCGCCCACAGGCGTCCCCGCCAACCATGTCGACCACGAGGCGACCCCATCAGTTTCCTGCTGTTGGAGTTGTCTCATTGTCGTTATAGTTATATATAAATTTTGCCCCTGGTTCTCCTCCTGGCGGGTTTCCTGCGGTGGCACCCCCCTTTTGATAATTTAGCACTTCTAAATATATTGGCCTATAGGCCCTTTTGAGGTGATGCCCCGTCCAGGTTCCCCCCCTCCAGGTTGGGTTCCCTTTTATTTTAGTCTGTGTTAGGCTATTATTATTTTTTCTTGGCGATAGTGCTCTCGGTTCGTTATTTTTTTTTTTTTTTTTTTTTTATGTTTACCTCCTCGTGGTGGCGGCAGCCTTAGATCTAACCGTTGCCTCGGGGTAGGCTACGCACCCTATTGAGCACATTTTTATTTCATATTTTGGTGTGATGGTTTTTGAGTGGAGTAGGTTATTGCTTCCATCCCCTTGCCCTCGGCGTGGAAGTCCATCAGGTTGAGAGAATTTTGTTGCTGTTTCCTCCGGGGTCGTTTTTTGGTGGGCAGAGTGAGCCCCTTAGTTCTCTTCCTTCCCTTAAGGGAGAATAGAGTTCTTTGGATGTGTCTCCTCTAGGCTGTTCGCCTTCTTGCCCCCTCTCCTCGTTCCCGGTTGGTTCTCGGCACAAAATTTCTCTCCTTGTTTGGTTCCTCCTCCCCGCACTCCTGCCCTTTTTTCTAACCTATGTTAGGTTAGGTCCCTATTAGGCTGTGCCTAGGCAGGAGTCGGGCATCGAGGCTTGGTCGCTCCCCTTTCCTAGTAGTAGGCCACCCTCCTATCACAGTTCCCAGTTCATTCTTGGAGTGGTGTAGTGCAGTTGAGCGGGTTATAGTTTTCCCCCGTCTCCTGTTTCGTAGCCTACCTTTCTCCCCTACTCCACCCACTCCCCCCCCCAGCTTTGCTCTACTCGTGCGGGTGACGCTAGATGGCGTTTTCTCCGAGTTCAGGGACTTCTCTATTTGGTAGAGGGATTCGCTCCCTCCCATCCAGTCCCTCGCATCGCTGTGTTGGGTTAATGATTCGTTCACTCGTAGCTCGAACGTGTTGAACACTTTATCCCGCTTTCCTCCGCCCGTCGGGTTACTCGGCTGGGTTATTATTTTTGCGGTTTCGTTAAAGATACGAGCATCTGGCCCACCTTGTTTCTCTGGCGGGGTAGTAGTGAAGAAGGATTTATTTATTTATATAAGAGGAGCGGATCCCTCCGGTCTCGGAGTATTTCTGTTTACCATCACTAGTTTATGTTTTTTATGATATACGTATTTTAATATACATATGTTTGTTATCCTCGGAGTACTCTCCTTAGTTTTATACATGAGTCGGTTCTACGCCGGGGTTCCGCCGTTATTTTTACAGGCAATCCGGCGGCGGTGAGTTCCTGTTGTCTCACTCCTTCCATTCCCCGAGTATTCCGGGGTCTGTAGTTTTGCCTGCCACTCGGTGTATTTTAGAGCTTATTGGCCTAGTTTATTAAAAGGTATTTCTTCTCCACCGGAGTATTCCGGCTGCAGTTGAAATTCCGGCCTTTCCAGCCTTAGATCGCTTAGAGTGGTAGGTTCATGTTCGTTTTCCACTTACAGACTGTTCGCTGTGAGGAGCGGGGTGTACTGCGTCACTGCAACAACCCTATGGTCACGTAGTGTGCGGACCACGCTGGTTGTGCGGTCCGACTTGAGCGACCTGGTAGTCTGGCACCCGATGGTTGTGAGGTTTGTTTGGCGTTGTGCGTAACCATCCAGGATGAGTCGGTAAGTGACAGTCTTCCTCCGTTTTATGCTCCTCATTTTGAATTTTGTTTGTGTGGTTTCCGGACTGTTTTTTCACCCTTAGCTAATTCTTGGCTTTCTTTCAGGCGGACGAATCCTCTAAGAAGTCGGCCTTGGAATCTCTCCGGGCCTGGGTGGCTGGGTTTGGAAGGAATGTTCCGTCGGGGAAGCCCCTACGTCCTCGACGCGAGGTTGAGGGACCTGCTCTACCCGGCGCACGCAGTGGCGGCCGCAGTGCCAGAAGATCTTGCCACCCCCATCATCCAGCAGATCCGGGATGCGACCCAGCCACCCCAAGTGGATATTCTTTATTCAGAAGTATCAGAGGACGTCGCCGCCTTGAACTTAGACCTCGAACCAATGGCTATTGAACAGGACCAGGGGGTAAGTAGCGAGGTAAGTGAGGTAGTTGGGGCGGGCGCCCTTTTCGATTCCCCAGCTTCTTCATTGTCTTCTTTCTCAGGTTTTGGGAAGTCTTCCTCCTTGGGTGATAGGGCTCCATCAGCTATCCCCAAGTTGAAGTTGAAGACTTCATGGAAGGCGAAGGGCTATAAGTCCTCGTCCTCCAAGAAAGCATCGCCTTTCCCCGTTGAAGGCTAAGGTCTCAGCACCTGTAGCCTCCGGGAGCAAGTCTAGTTCCTCCGGCAAAGCGCGAGTAAGAGGGCATCAAGATCAAGCCTCCTCGCCAACCCTGCCTTTGACGCTGAGACCTTTGCGAAAGAAATGTTCCAAAGGTTCTCCGAGGACTTTAATGACAAGTTTAATCAAATGTCCGAAAAGTTTGCCACATACGACAGTAAGGTCTCGGAGAAGTTTGCCGCTTATGACAACATGCTGGCGGGAATGAAGAACCCACCCCCAGCTGAACCCCAGTATGTCATTCCTGATACGGCGGAACTCCCGCCCTTCGATCCTGGCAACCCTTGGCGTTTCGCCCTCCGGGCCATCCAACATGATGGCAAACTAACTATTGAAGGTCTTGGTGCGAGGCGGTTGGAGGAGTTGGAGTTCTTCCCGCCCGATCTTTTGCCCCGTATCCAGGTTTCGTAAGGTTGACAGAGGAAGCTTGGATACGTTCGGATAAGGTTCCCAGGGAGACTGTCATCATCCCCAGGGACCAAGCTCAGTCGTCTCTCCTGCGCACCCTGACGGAGTGGCAGGCAGACAACACAAAGTTGACTCCTTTCAAGGGCAGCTTTACTATGTTTGCCCTGGGAGACAACTTACCGACTCCCTGTTTAAACAAAGTCGCCCTGGCTACGCCCGAGCGTGCTTTGACGGTAATCCGTTACCACAGCTAAGGAAACAGACCCCACCTCCCTGGTGTTCCCGGAAGTGATGAGTTCTGGTTGGATGCTCCGTCCACCTTCACGGTCGGAAGTTGGACCCCCTCTGTGCTTCCTCACAGTTTAGTGAGAACTCCCCAAGCTGCCGGAATCTTTGCTAAAGGCGGAGTTTGATGCCCGGACTAAGCTAGCCCGGTCCCTGAACTCCGTCTGCCTCACAGAAGCCACTGCCATCTCCTGCGCAGACGAGCCCTTTTTCCAGGTCTTAGCTAAGTCCCTGTTAGCTGGCTTTCAGTCTGACCTGTTTGAATTCATCATGGCCAGACTGGAATGTAGGAAGTTTCTTCACAAATGCTTCTATCCGTCCATGAGCCTAACAAGCTCAGTAAAGAGCTCGATCTGGGGACCTAACCTCTTCCCAGAAGAAGAGGTTACGAACGTTATGTCGGAGGCTACAAGGGCCAACCAGAGTCTGCGCTCTCGCTGGGGCATCCCTACCTACAAACGCAAGACCCCTGAATCTGGCGGTCCCCAGACGAGAGGAGGCAAGCGTTTTAGGAGACATAAAAGGCCCCACCAGCAGACGGTAGTTCAAGCCGTCCCAGTCTCGGCAGCGGCACAGCCCTCCACTTCAAAAGCTCTCCCCCAACAATATGTGCTGGTCCAACCAGCTCATACCCTTGCTGCGCCCTCGTATGTTACTTCACCAGCTTACAACCCCACCTACGAGGGCCGGGGTTACTTTCACGGCCTTAACAGAATTGCAAGGGGGGGAAGAGGCAGGGCCTCTCACAGAGGGAAGGCGAACACCACCCCAAGAGGAAAACCTGGACGTGGTAGAGGGAACAAACCCACTCCCTCCCACTGAGAAAACACAGGTAGGTGGTCGCCTCTATTGGTTCAGGGACCAATGGACCTTCAGCCCTTGGGCACACAGTATAGTGTCCAAAGGTCTGGGTTGGAGTTGGATCAAGGAACCTCCTCCTCCGAACAAGTTTTACCAACCACCCTCGTCAATCCTACGGGATTATGTGGCAGAATTGCTCAACAAACGAGCAATAAAGAAAGTAAGGCACCTAAAATTTCAAGGCAGGTTATTCACAGTTCCCAAAAAGACTCAGATCAGCAAAGAGTGATCCTGGATCTGTCGCGTCTAAATCTCTACATAAAATGCGACAAATTTCGCATGCTTACAATAGCTCAGGTGCGGACTCTACTTCGCGTGGAGCCGTCACCACCTCCATCGATCTTTCAGGCGCTTACTATCACGTCCCGATTGCGCAGAACTTCTCTCAGTTCCTCGGTTTCAGACTCGGGAATCAAGCCTACTCGTTCAAGGTCATGCCCTTCGGCCTAAACATTGCGCCCAGGGTATTCACCAAGCTGGCGGACACGGTAGTTCAACAACTCCGGTCCCGAGGATATCCCTAGCAGCATACCTGGACGATTGGATAATTTGGGCACCAACAGTTCTGGAGTGTCAGAAGGCTACGACCATAGTCATCAACTTCCTAGAATCGTTAGGTTTTCAACTGAACAGACAAAAGTCCCGCCTGACTCCGAGTCCCGGTTTCAGTGGCTGGGCCTGCAGTGGGATTTGTCTGCTCACACGTTATCCCTCCCACCTCCCAAGAGAAAGAAGATAGCATCTCTCACCAGAAAATTTCTCAAAAATCAATCGGCATCCCGCCGATCACAAGAAAAAAGGGTCCTTGGGTTCCTTCAATTTGCCTCAGTGACAGACCTGCTCTTAAAAGCGAAACTCAAAGACATAAACAGAGTGTGGCGGAGTCGAGCCAATGTCAAGCTCAGAGACAAGGTCTCCTCCATCCCTCGAATCTTGAAAAAAACAAGACTGCGGCCTTGGACCTCAGTCAAGGGCCTCTCAAGTCAGTTCCGCTTCAGTTTCCCCCTCCGGCACTAGTTGTCCACACAGACGCTTCCCTAAGCGGGGATATTCCCCAAAACAAAAAGTACAGGGAACGTGGTCCACAATGTTTCAGCAGTTCCATATAAACACCCTGGAAGCTATGGCGGTTTTTCTGACTTTAAAGAAAATCCGCCCCCCCAACCGGATTCATATCAGGTTGGTATTGGACAGCGCAGTGGTAGTTCATTGCATCAACAGGGGCGGCTCCAAATCAGGTCGAGTAAACCAAGTAATGGTTGCTATCTTCTCCCTGGCGAACAAGCACGGCTGGCACCTGTCAGCCACCCACCTTGGCGGGGTGCGGGCGTGGTGGCGGATTCCCTGTCCAGAACGACTCCGTTGGAGACGGGGTGGTCCCTGGACACGGAATCTTTCGAATGGATTTGCCGCCAGGTTCCTGGTCTCCAAGTGGATCTGTTCGCGACAGAAAGCAACTTCAAGCTCCCTGTTATGTGGCCCCCAACCTGGACCCTCAGGCATACGCCACGGATGCAATGACAATAGATTGGAACAAATGGGAGAAAATTTACCTATTCCTCCAATAAATTTACTGTTGAAAGTATTACACAAACTCAGGACATTCAAAGGTCAACTAGCCCTAGTAGCCCCTACTGGCCGAAGAGCAATTGGTTCCCTCTTCTTCAGGAACTGGGACTATGGAGTCTTCGGATTCCCAAGCCCATACTGACCCAGACAGTACAAACCAAGACTGTGTCAGCTTCCTCAAGAATTCAGAATGCCCTAGCTTTATGGACTTTATAAAATTCGCAGCCCAAAAAGGAGCAAACATTGACCCTGTCAACACTCTATTTCTTGAGTCAGATAAAGAGATTCTACTCTTAGACAATATGATTCAGCAGTCAAAAAATTAGCCTCCTTCCTAAAAGCATCTGAAGCCAAAGGTTATGACGACTAATTTAGGAGTCTCTTTCTTTAGATCACTGTTTGAAAAAGGCCTTGCTCCAGCCACTATTACCACAACCAAGTCAGCCCTGAAGAAAGTATTTCTATACGGCTTTAAAATCGACCTTACAGATTCCTATTTTTCATCCATCCCCAGAGCATGCGCTCGTCTGAGACCCGTAGCACGCCCACATTCCGTTCGTGGTTTCTCAATGACGTCCTTAAGTTAGCATCAGAGATAGATAACTTTCAATGCTCTTATCAGGATCTGTTAAGAAAAACCTTATTTCTGATTAGCTTGGCCTCAGGTGCTAGAATCTCAGAGCTGTCAGCTCTCACTAGGGGTGATCATTTTGTGAACTTCCTCCCTTCCGGAGAGGTCCTCCTTTCCCCTGATCCTAAATTCTTAGCCAAAAACGAAGACCCACAAGACAGGTGGTCTCCTTGGAAGGTGGTGCCCTTCCACAAGACCAGTCTTTATGTCCAGTTCATACACTTAAATCTTACCTTTTAAGAACTCCACAGAGTAAGTCGGGTCCTCTTTTTATCAGGGAGAAAGGTGGTACTCTATCACTGAATGGTATAAGACAACAAATTCTGTATTTTATTAAACAAGCCAACCCAGATTCAGTTCCTAAGGTTCATGATATTCGAGCAGTTGCTACTTCCATTAATTACTTTCATAATATGGATTTCTCAGAGTTGACTAAATATACGGGTTGGAAATCACCTCTAGTGTTTAAACGCCACTATTTAAAATCGCTCGAAGCCCTGAAATTTTCTACCATAGCTGTGGGAAGTGTCATCTCCCCACCTTAACCAATTATATCCTTTTCCTCCTTTCCCCCCCCGCCCGCCTGCCTCATTTGCTTCTCTGCTTGTCCTCCTGGTTGATTATGCCTCACTGCCTTGCTCCTCATATTGATATGATTTGTCTCTGTTGACTGGAAACTGTAATCTGACATGTTACCATAGTGTTTGCTTGTGGGGTACTGGGCGGTTTTTATTTGCACCATGTACCCCAGATGTGTGTATATGCACTGTATGTTTTAATTACTGTTTGGTTGATCTCTTATGTGTTTAGTTTAAGTTTGCGTGTGTAGTTTTAAGATTGTATGTGCCATTTGAATTGTGTACACCATTGTACCTATCCAATTTCGTTTAGTTTTGTACTTTAATGACGTTGAGTGGTTTTGGGGAACCCTTCCCCGTCGTGCTGGGGACCTCCCCTTGTCTTTCTAGTCTTAAGTCTTTGATGTACCTTAGGTTTAGTGTTTTTCTCACATGTAAGAGATTCCCTCATTAAAACTGCTTTCGTGATTTATGTTTTTTTCTTCAGATTACCCAGTTTCCTCGTAGTTTGCAGCCTTGGCATGATTCTCTGTCACTATTTCACCGGCTGACACGGGACTGGACTCAGAAAAGGGATTTTGACAAAGGAAAAATCTATTTCTGAGAAGGTCCCGTGTCACCCGGTGACCCTCCCTGACTCACCTATGGCTCCCCCCCCCTTTTTCTTGCACATGCCAAGTCTGGGGTTAGTGCTAGCATGGAATGAGGTAGGTGGCGCTGGTGTCGCCGTCCTGGCGGTGTTGAGTGTAGGGGCTGTAACGGCTCACCGCTCTGTTCGGGGTTTTGATAAGGAGAGATCTTTCGAGTATGTTTCCGTGGTAGTGGTATTTCACTCACCCTTCCTTATACCGATGTCTTCCTAGAAGACGCTTGACTGGGGTAGTAACCCCAGCTTTCCTGAAAGCTCTTTTTCTCTGGTATATCTAGCATTTTATACCTAGAAATTCGTGCTGTAATGGAATTTCACCGGGTGGCACAGGACCTTCCTCAGAAATAGATTTTCCTTTGTCAAAATCCCTTTTTTCACATATGATCCTTCTGTTGTATGGAAGCTTACTTTATATTTTGATGGCCTTTTTAGGATTGTGTCATTTGAATGTTGCTGATTTTGATTATGTATAGATATATTCTCACCTCATTAATAACTAGAATTAACAAGAGGAAGACAATGCTTTTGTAGTCAGTGAAGGCAGTTAGCAAACATAACTCACTGATCCTAATTATTAACAAAATTTTGGTTGCTGTCATTGTTGCCTGTTACTACTCAGATATGAAGGGTAGTCAGCAGAATATATTATTGTCAACCCAATTGGGAAAGGCATTCTTGTAATGAGCTTGCTTATTGTTGACCATATTTATTGACATTATTCCTTTGGAACCTCAGTAAACTGACAATCATTGTCAAGTAATTATTATTAAATAAGATTGCTCAAAACATGGGATATTTTATTTTCAGTTTAGTTATGTGGTTTAGTAAGTGACTGTTTGACTATCATTGTTCCACACTCTGTGTAGCACATTATAACTGCATTGAATGTAGGTATTGATTGCCATGCATATTTTTTTAACGTGAATGCTAGTAGGGCAGACAACCAAATATTCTTTATCAAACCTCAGCCTAAAAACAGAAAAACAAAAGGTTGTAAGGATCAGGGGAAAATATAATGTATGGGATTCCATACTTTATAGATAGAAAAGGTATAAAAAAAAGTCTAAAATTGCCAATTTCAGTGTAATGTTTGCTAGATGTTTTCAGTCAGATTTTTTTTAAGAAAACAGGCTGTCTCATCTTAGTAAATTAGAAACCAACATTTTTTCTTAAAAGTAAGGTCACTGTCACCAGTTACTAGATAGATATTTCCCCTAAGGTGGTACTTCTGACTAAATGGATCACCTTAGAGTTTCTGTAATCATATTAAAAATAGAGAAAAGCAATCCATAATATGACAGATTATTAGTACATTTCCTGAATCTTTGAGGTAATGTACCAGTAATTAATGCATTACCTGATCAGATATATATCAGATGAAAAGAAAAAGGGTTATGATAGCTAGTTAGAGCATCCATGTATGTCAAGAATATCCCAAGATAAACTAAGAAAAGCTTAAGGACCTAAATTGCCATAAGGATGAAATGTTTTGTTGACATGAGAGAATATAAAATGGGAGGAGGGAGGGAAAAGGGAAAAAAGATATTAAAAAAGAGCAACTGGAGATGACAAACCTCAATGAAGGCTGAACACTCCACCATCCAGAAGGTCTCTTTGCCTTGTAAGTTGCATTCCTACTCTCCAAAAATCTAGTTAGTAGTTTATAACAAGGATTATGTTTTGGTGAAATTTATGAAAAAATCCTTCCTTAACTTTTTAGGGTAATGCTGCTGAAAGCAAACAAACTCTATTGACAAAATAAATATTTGACTGCCCACACAGAAATGAGTATGTGTTTTAATCTCAATCCATCAGATGACAGGATTGCCACATAGAATTTAAATATGTGACAGTATTATGGGTGAAGGGTCTTCTCCACCAAGCTGTTGTATCCCAGCAGGTAGCCAATATTACCTGTCTCAGTGGTAATGCTGACTGAAATGATCCCAGTGGATTTTAAAAATTCAGGTGCACTTATTTACTCTTGCAAAAAATAAATGTACCTGTATAGCAGTTAATAACTTTGTGTTTTGCTCACTTTTAATTTTTCTCATTCATTTTACATCCAGAAATGTATAACGTATTTATAAATTTCATATACTGTAGTAAGTGTAAGATTTAGTTAGTTATAAATGATTTGTTTAACCAGACCTCTGAACTCTTTTAGGGTTCTTCTCGGGCTGAGTAAAGAATAGAATAACATAGTTTCTTGTACCTGGGAAAATTTATATTTGAGTACTAATCAATGAAGTACTATCAATAAAATATAAGAATAATAATTTTCATGCGGTAGTTATGACTGTAACTTTTATATTTACAGAATTGGGGTCTCGGTGCATAATCTTCCTTCCCTTCTGGATGGGTCAGATCTACTTCACACACTTGTCTGCAAAGTTATGAGTGAAGCAGATAGAAAATGTACTTGAAGTTATAGAAAACTTTAATGCTCATCGTAGTAGGGAAAGTTAGTATTATGATTACAGTAAATCAGTACATTTTGTTCTTTTAAAACTCACATGTAAAAGACTTTTATATGTTTTCATCTTTGAAGAGCAACAAGACTGAAAACAAGTGGAATACTTTACTACTTTTTTTTTATTTTTTTTTTTACTGTGTGTTGTTTAAATTTATTCTGAATATTATTGTAAATATGAGTCATAATGCCAGGAAATTTACTGTAAATTTAATTTATGACAAAATATTTTATTTATGTGAATAAATAATTTTATTTTACTGTACTGTAGTTTCAGTTCCTATAATAATATCTTTGACTTGCAGAATAGTTTGGGAAGCCTTTCCTTTCACTGTCTGACTTTTTTTGTGGTTTTGTGTTGCTTTAGTACTGACACACCTTGATGAAGTGAGGCCACAAGTTCTCCGAAGTTTTAAAGTAAGTTATATCATCTGCAAAGTATAGCTAGTATAGTAGTGTTGTTAATATTGCAGAATTTCTTAAAAAGAATACAAAATTTATTTAACAAAATCTTATTGGTTTTATATTTATAAAATGTTAAAGGTGCTGCTGTAATATGATGATCCTGGACATCTTTGGCAAATTTTTAATCTTCATGAAGCTGAATTCCTTATTTTGTATAGCAACTACTGAAAATATACCAGTATTTGATGAATTCAGTTTTAATCACAATTAGCCATAAATCCTGAATCTAAACTTGTCTCTCCCAGTTCAGTTTCCTAACCATAATGGATCATTGAAAAGTAAGTTCATTTCACTTCTAAGATCACCATCATCACCTGCAACTCTAAACAACACAAAGGGTCTCTGTAAAAATTATGCCATTCATGTCTCTGCTGTGCTCCCATTTCTGCAAACCTTTACTCATCTCGGTCCCATATCATAGTTCTCATCCGAGTAAGCCAGGGTCTTCCAACACTTCTGGCGCCCAAAGGAGTCCTGCTGACAATATCACATACTGTTCTCCCAAGGGTAGGTGTGAACAACATGCTAATCATCTTCATCTTCCCTCCATTGCCTCATTTATAGATGAAATGTGTTTAATTTCTCTTATGGTATCATCTCTAACCTATCCTGCTACAATATCTGACTATATTCTTAAAAGCTTTATTCTTAAATCGAATGAATCTTGTAAATGTGTAATACAGTATTTTTATTATCATTCTGTGATTCATGTCTGTACTGCATAATGTAATAGGCAGTAAAGAGTAGTGTATAATCTTGCTTTCTTATGCAGTTTCTGTCTGATATCCAGATTCCACTGAGCCTGCCTCTTGTTTGATTTGCATTCTTAGTCTTCTACTAAATTCCAACTCAAGAGAACCTGTAAAGGATACAGGTAATGTATATATTTTGTGCATACCGATTATTTTCTTCACCAGTGACCTAAGTCCAATTCCTGTATAATTACCATATTCAGTCACGTCATCTATTTTTTGGTATTTTTTCCATGATTTCCTATTCCAAATTATCAGGCTTTTTGTTTCGTCATTTCATATTGTATAAAATAGCCTGGTTAATACACAAGGTGCCATTTCAGTTTCAGCTGAAATCATCTCTGCAGTGATTCCATCACTGCCCAGTGCTTTCCATATCCTAAGCTTCTTTTTTAGTGATGCCACTTCCTAAACTGTGAATTCATTCATTATTTTATTCATGTTTACTTCAACTTCTAATACCAATCAAATTATTATACCTCCCTCGCTTTGATTGTCACTTATAGATATTTCATATACTATTCTGTGGGCCCCTCTAACACATATACCACTTAGCGTCATCCACCTGTTTTTCTAGATATTTTCATATCACTTCTGGCACTTATTTTAATTTCACTGTTTGACTTAAGTAATTAGCCTGTTCTGTTTTGCTTTCTTCATATCCTTTCTGTCTATTCTTGTGTATTCTGTATCATATTCTAGGTCTCATCCATCATTCGAGGCTTCCTTCTTGTTACTCCGTATCCCAATACTGTACCTTTTTTCTAGTAGACTGATACACATTTGTGATGTGAGTCAGTTCTTGCTGATGTCTTCACCTCCTTAGATATGATTTCTAAGATTGTAAATCTAAGTCTATTTCAACATTCAGTTGCAAAAGCTTCACGGTATTCATCTTTAAAAAGCATTATTGTATTAAAGATAGATGCTGTACTCTGTAACTATTTTGCTGGTTACTTTTAATTTCAGCTTTAATGTGGTGATAATAAATTCATCACTTCCAACATTTGCTCCTGCGTAGTTCCTAACATTTCAAAGTGTTTTTTTTTTTTTCCTCTTGATTGATTGTTATGTGATCTATTGAGTTTTTATAATTGGCAACTGGAGTTGTCCAAGTGTCTATTTGGCTGTCATTGTGTTGGAAAAGAGTATCTCTAATGATGAGATTACATTATTTGCAATATGGAAACTAATAAATTACACACCAATTTTGTTTGCAGTCTTTCCCAGATATTCCTTGCCTATTACATTCTCCTTACCTTCAATGTCCTTACCAACTTTTGCATTCATATTCACCAACAACAATTCTTATATCTTTATAACATTTCTTCTACAACATTCCACATTTCTGAATAAAATTCATCTTTTATATCTTTAGGGACTTTGTTCATTGGTGTATAGAACACTATAAAGCTCATATCGCACTGTTTTTATTCAAATCTTGCAAGCAGAAATCCACAGCTCACAGCTCTTCAGGCAGTCAGTGCCTTTTCCATATTTGGTGTTAAAATCATCCGTACTTGTTTACCAATTCCATCTGCTCCTCCTGAATATAAATACATATTACAATATACCCATACATTCTTGCTTTTCCCCATTCCTTTGCATTGTGATTCTTAGATATCCAAGTTGTTCAGTACCAATCTTGAATTCATTTTCTACTTCTTGCATCCGTCCAGTTTTATTGTGGTCCTTACATTCCAGTCTCCTGTTTTTAATTTATCAATAGTATTTATAAACAAGGAGACACCTACCACTTCCATATGCCTGGTACTGGTGGGCATTTCTCCCATTTGTATATTACAGTATTAACATGGCAGAATCCATTGAGGAATCATTAGCTAAATATAACAAAGAATAGCCAGTTATTGTAACATGCTGTCCCTAGCAAAGGCCAGTGGCTCTGACAGTGCCTGTTGGGTTTTAACTAAGGTCATCCACTAAGCATCCAAAGTTAAAGCTGAGGAGACAAAACACAGGCATGAAATGATTTATCTTTTAATTCCTGTAAGGCAAGTATGGACAACAAGCTAGGTGAATCATGGGTGGGCTTTTCTCTCACTCACTGGTGGATTCCCTTACACTCGTAGAGCATTTTGTTTTCAGATTCATGCTCGGAGCAAATTATAATATTAATCTGTAATTGTAATTGTAATGCTAGTGAGAGGAAGTTTTTAATTAAATTGTTTTTTTTTTTCTTTGCAGGCCAAATACCCCCATTCTTTCCTCATTCATTTTTAACTGCAAATCAAGGATCACTGATATGTGTAGATATTTCCACATCTTCGATGGTTTCTCATTATGAGAATAATACAAGTGTTACTGTGTTTGTAGGTTTCACGTGTTGATCTTTCCACAGTTTGAGCAAATTCTAATTCTTAAGAATTAATCATCAAATAGCTTATATTAACATACAGTGTTTTCTTCTATAATTAACTTAATTTTTTCATTTTATGCCTTTTCTACTGTGGTAAATTTAACCGTTATTCATTATATTTCAAATATTTCAAAAGTTCTGCCACTTTAAAATGGTGCAAGTTAACATTTTAATTGATAATAGCATCTTACTTTCAAAGTATCGCAGATTAGCCAACATAGCTAAAGAATTACAATTTGATTTTGAAATAATATTATGCATTGAAATACAAAATTTTTTCATGGTTTACTGAGACAATGGCAGTATTTGATGATTTAGTATTGAAGCTTTCAATCATGTACTGTTTTTACCCTGTAGGGGGTTAGTGTGCCATCAATACACCTCACGCTGTGCACTGCCATCACTTAAGGTTCTTTGCAGCTTCCCTTTGGCCCCTACCTGCAACCCCATTTATTCCTTTACTGTAGCCCCATTAGTATTATCTTTAATCCATCTTACTTTCCACCCTCTCATAACAATTGTTTCAGAGTGCAACTATAAGGTTTTCCTCCTTTACACTTTTTAAATCATTTAACTTTGTTTCCCTTCCAGCACTGAATGATCTAATTAATATTATTTTTATTCCATCTTACTTTCCACCCTCTCGTAACAGTTGTTGTATTGTGCAACCATGAGGTTTTCCTCCTTTACACTTTTCAAACCATTTTACTCTGTTTCCCTTCCAGCACTGAATGATCTAATTAATATTATCTTTATTCCATCTTACTTTCCAACCTTTCCTAACAATTATTTCATAGTGCAACTGTGATGTTTTCCTCCTTTACACTTTTCAAACCATTTTACTCTGTTTCCCTTCCAGCATTTAATAATCTCATTGGGGTCCCAGTGCTTGGCCTTTGGCCTATATTTTACATTCCATTCCTACATCCATCACTAGTTTTAGCTTATCAGCTCCAGTTGATGGCAATAAGGTTTAAAAACTGTCTGACAAATGTATATATAAATCAGACTTTGACAGTAATACTGTATTTCTTTTTATTCAGTTACAAACATCACTTATTTTGATGGTTTCATTGTTATGTTGCATTCTCCTCATCGTCTTTCCCTTATAGGAATTCATTTGCTAGGCTACATTTTCCAGGTAAACAGAGCTTAACCTTTATAGAAATTAAAAGTCTCGGTTAAATCTGCTAATTAGTACTAAATACTATTTTTCTGGGCTTGCCCTGTGTCGCTGAGTGAAATGTCCCTATACAGCACACATTTCTAGGTATAAGTATTGCTAGATATACCAGAAAAAAAGCCAATAGGATGCCAGAGTTACTACCTCTGGTTCGATACATCCTTATAGGATGTCGGTATGTCATCTAGGAGCAGTGGAGGCCACTACCACAGACACTTAACCCAATAGACTCCTCCTCTCCAAAACCCCTCTGCCTAAGAGGTGCGATACAACGGTCCCACCACGCTACTACTAATTCTACCCATAATGCACCATCCGCTTATAGCACGCTCTATAAACAACACGTTGATTTTTTGTGGTGCTAGATTTGCATCTTTATTTTCCTTTACGGATTATTTCACTCTACCTGATGGCTTCAGTTGATCAAGGCGCATCTTCTTCCAAGTTGAGTATTCAATTTTGAATGTTTTGGGACTCGATCGGGTTATATAAGTCCCGTTTATTATTTCGCCTGATCGGCTGGGGGCGCCATTACGTGTTCGTTAGTGGCGGCTACCCACAGCCTTATTATCTGAATGCCTTCTTTCGTCCAAGACGATTGAATATTAAATTACTACGTTCTTTTAATGATAGTTTCAATTTTTGCTCGATCTGTAGCGATCGGCTATTATTATTATATCTTAGAAGTTGAAAGTTGGGCCTAGCCTAGTTTTCCTTTATATGCCTTACGTAGGTACATTTGTTAAATGTGTTATTTTACCATTTCATTTAATTATGTATCAGTTCTTGAGTCTGTTTTGGGTGGTGTTTGTTAGCCTACCTGACCAGTTTGGCTTTGCCAATTCTTGGAAGGTAGGCTAAGTTAACCCCAGTCTTCCTTCCTTCTTTGGCTTATAGGCCTGGTAGGTACAGGTTTTCTTAGGTGGCCTTCGTTCGAGTTTGAGTGCAGGCCCTTCCTCCCTGACCAGTTGATTCTTTAATCTCGGAAGGTGGGGTTTGGCGCTAGCGTTCTTTCTCGTTCGTTATTTTGGCGAGCCCTAGCCTACATATCAGATGTCTACAGGAGGTTAGGCTAGGCTATAGAAACAATGTTTATTTTTCGCCTTATTTTCTCACCCCCTTTTATATCAGTCTCTATTGTCTTGGCTCTCCCTTTGGGGCATTTTGAAACTTAGCTCATTTGCCCCTTCGGTTGAATGACACTTCGTGGAAGGTGCCTAGGCACCTGACCTGTTGTTGTTGCCATGCTTCACTCCGCTTCTTCCCGTTCCGCCATCCGGACTTGTTCGGCGGCTATCGTTGCTTCGCTTTAGCTTCTAGTAGAAACTTTAAGCTTGGCGTCGTTGCCTTTGTTTAGCAGAATTGGAGAGGAGCTGTGATGAATTTTGTTAGTAGTAATTGTAATTTTGTTTTCTGCTCCTGCTTCCCTACCGTTCCGTCATCCGGACTTGTTCCGGCAGCTATCGATAGCTCGCTTTAGTTCTTAATAAGACTTTTGCTTGGCGTCGTTGCTTTGTTTCTGGCGGAATTGTAGAGGGCGGAATGAATATTGTTTATATTACTGTTATTATTATTTCTGTAGTTTCTGATCGGTGTTCGGTGATTCATCCCGAACCTTCGCTCCGGCGACTAGTCCTCCCTGGTTGTTGATTTCTGTGTGTATGGTTAATTTTCGTGACGCTCCGGCATCACTGGAATTGCTTTCCGGCGTGATCTGACTCAGGTTTGGCCCACCTGTTTAGGATTCCATTGGAGAGTTCCGCCGTATCCACAGTTCTCAACTCGGCGTGGAGAAGAATATTTTTACTTTAAGTTTTACTAGTTTAGCGTTTCGCCGCCCATTTTAGATACTCATGTATCAATTTTTATTGTAGGTGGTGCATTGCCAGGAACCAGGCTGTAACGCCTACTTGCAGCAACCCTGTGGCCACGTGGCATGCAGGTCGCATGCTGGTTGTGCAGTCGAAGGTCGGCGACCACCTCGTCTGGCACCCAGGCGGCTGCGGCGTGTGCTACACACTCTATTCAGATGTGGTTGATGATTGATACGTTAACCTTCAATTGTATTTAACACGGTTATTTCAAAGTTTTGTTTATATTTGACATAAGTTAATATCTTTGTCAATCCCTTTTATTGACATGGTATTCGATTAACAGGTCCCTCGGTCCCATCAAGCTTCGTCTCTGGCGACACTGAAGATCTGGGTTGGCGGCTTTGGTCGTAATGTTGGTCAGGGGCGTCATATGTGCTAGCAGAGGATATCTGCAATATCTTATACCTAATGCTAGGGCCTCTGCAGCCGTAGCCCCGAAGTAGCAGAGCCCTGATCAACAAGATTAGGCTTGAGACCCAGGTCTCACCAGAAGATCAGGAGCTGTGCGGTGAAGTGGCCGAGTGGGCCAACATCAACCTAGGCGTCGAACCTATGGCCATCGACCTAGAGGAAGGTAGGGATGTAAGTGAGGCAGGTAGACCAGTTAATCCATTGTCTTTCAGTTCACCTGCGTCTTCGTCTTCATCCTTTCAAGGATTCTCAAAGAGCTCCACCTTGGGGACCCGTTGGGTCGGTGATCCCCAAGGTGAAGTCCTCTATGAAGGGAGAAGGCTCTACCTAAGTTGTCTAAACCCCCGAAAACCCTATCTGTAACTAGCTCCGCCAAGGTATCATTGACTCCCAAACCTTCGACTTCCGCCCAGAAAGCTACTCCCCCTTCTAAGGGGTCGAGAACAAAGTCGAGCAGGTCTAAAAAACCTGACTTCGACCCTGAAGCTTTCGCGGAGTCAATGATGAGGATGCTTTCTGAACAGGTCTCTTCTCAGTTTGAGGCAATGTCTCGCGATCTTGTCTCGAGCCTTGAGTCGTCAGGGAAGTATGTTCAGTCCTTGGCGGAGAGATTAAAGACACAAGAGGAGTCGCTGGCCGGACTGGTTAGTTCAGGTCCGGTTCAGCAACAGACCTATGCCATCCCAGACGCCTCTAAGCTGCCAGCTTATGAGGATTGTAACCCTTGGCGTCTCGCTTTTAATGCCCCCTTCGCTAATGGTAAATTAACCATCGAAGGCTGTGGCACCCGCCCTGTGGAAGATTACGAGTTCTTCCCGGCAGATCTTGTTTTTCCCTTCCCGGGGTATGCTCGGCTTTCCGAGGAAGCCCTGGTAAGGGAAGATAAGGTTCCCAAAGAAACAGTGATCTTTCCTAGGGACCAGCGCAGTCAGCATGGGTTGGGATCCCTATCTGACTGGGAGTGTTTGAACACTAGATTGACCCCTCATAAAGGTCGATTTACGATGTTCACCGTAAATGAGGATGTCCCAACTCCTGCACCTCTAAAGTGGCGGAGTTAACCCTTCAGGCGGAACAGAGGAGAAGCCTATGCCACAGCTTCGTGAGGCCAGGCCTACCTCTCTTCTCTTCCCAGCAGACTTGGAATGCTGGACTGGAGCTCGAAACCTTTACAGTGGGTAAGCTAGATTCAGTGCGAGAATCTTTTCAGTGAGCAATTACCCAGGCTTCCCGGGTCCTTGATCAAAGCTGAGTATGAGGCTAGGTGCCGTCTCAAGCGGTCTATCAATTCCGTCACCTCGGCGGAGTTGACGTCTGCTGTATACAAGGATGAACCTCTGTTCAGGATCCTGACCAAATCACTTCTGGCCTCTTTCCAGAGTGATTTGTTTGACTTCATAGTGGCAAGGAGGAACTGCCGAAAATTTGTTCTGGCTGACGCTACCATCCGTCACAAGCCGAACAAGCTCATAAAATCCTCTGTTTGGGGGACCAACCTATTTCCCGAGGACATGGTCAACTCGGTGATCAGTGAGGCCTCAAGGGCCAATCAAAATCTCCGGATCCGTTGGGGACTCCCCTTTAAGAGGAAGTCATCAGAGTTTTCGGGGCCCCAACCCAAAGGCAGGAAGAGGTCTAGGAGGTTCCATCCTTACAAGGCACCCCAGACCAAGACAATTGTTCAGGCAGTTCCAGTTGGCCAAATTGCCCAGCCTTCCACCTCCAAAGGACATCCACACTATGTTTTACTGAACCAACGGCTCACCATCCCGCTGGTTCAACAACCTATGTCTCTCCGACCTTTAACCCTACCTATGAGTCTCAGACTTTTCAGAGCTACCGCCAGTTCAGGGGGCAATAGAGGTAGGGAAGCTTCAGATCTAGACCGGTCCCAGGCTCCAATCTCAAGGTAGAGGCTCAAGAGGAGCCAGAGACAGTAAGCCCTCCACTAAATGAGCCTCCCCAGGTAGGTGGGAGATTGCGCCTCTTCAGGGACCATTGGACATTCAGTCCATGGGCCACAGTATTATTTCAAAGGGCCTAGGGTGGAGTTGGGTAGGGGGACCCCCTCCACTTGTCAGGTTCTATCAGACTCCAACACCGGATCTGTTAGACTATGCAGAAGACCTTCTTTTAAAGAAGGCAATAAAGAAAGTCAGACATCTAAAATTTCAAGGACGCTTGTTCAGCGTGCCAAAGAAAGACTCAGACAAGAGAAGAGTGATTTTAGACCTATCAACTCTAAACTCTTACATTCAATGCGACAGGTTCCGTATGTTGACCGCCGTCTCTCAGGTGCGGACCTTACTTCCCCGTGGGGCCATCACCACCTCTATAGATCTTACTGACGCCTATTATCATGTTCCAATAGCAAGAAACTTCTCCCCTTATCTGGGGTTCAGACTGGGAAGACAGGCTTACTCGTTCAGAGTACAGTAATGCCTTTCGGACTAAACATAGCGCCCAAGATCTTCACCAAATTGGGAGAAGCCGTGGTACGGGAACTGTGATCTCAAGGCATCAAGGTCGTGGCTTATCTGGACGATTGGCTAATCTGGGCTTCCAGCGACTCCGAATGTCGGAAGTCGACCAAGTTAGTCATTCAGTTCCTAGAGTATCTGGGTTTTCATATAAACACAAAGAAATCTCGTCTAACCCCGGCGGCCAAATTTCAGTGGCTGGGCATTCAGTGGGACTTAAGCACCCACAAACTTTCAATTCCCCCAGCAAAATGCAAAGAGATAGCCAAAGCAACAAGACAGTTTCTCAAGTGCAAACGAGCCTCTCGTCGCACTCAAGAAAGAATCCTGGGTTCCCTTCAGTTTGCGTCAGTAACAGACCTTCTCCTCAAAGCAAAACTGAAGGACATAAATCTAGTGTGGCGGAGCCAAGCCAATTGCATATTCAGAGACAAAGTCTCCTCATACCTCAATCTTAAAAGAAAGGACTTCGCCCCTGGACAACGGCCAAAAGTCTTTCCAAATCGATTCCATTACAATTTCCCCCTCCAGCCCTGATCGTCCACACGGACGCATCTCTGACTTCGGTTGGGGTTACTCCCTAACACAAAAGGTTCAAGGACTCTGGTCGAGCCATTCGTCACTTCCACATAAACATTCTGGAAGCAATGGCAGTTTTCTTGACTCTGAAACGCTTACGTCCGGCCAGGAACATACATGTCAGATTAGTTCTGGACAGTGCAGTGATAGTTCATTGTCTGAACAGGGGAGGTTCAAGACAAGTCACATAAATCATGAAATGATAGCAATCTTTTCATTAGCAATGAAAAACCATTGGCACTTGTCAGCCACACATCTGTCAGGAGTGAGGCGTGATTGCAGATTCTCTTGTCAGAACGACTCCCCTGGAATCGGAATGGTCTCTGGACAAGAAATCCTTCAATTGGATTTGCCAACAGATTCCAGGGCTTCAGGTGGACCTGTTTGCCACGGAATCAAATCACAAACTCCCATGTTATATAGCTCGAACCTGGACCCTCGGCTTACGCTACAGACGCAATGTCAATAGACTGGAACAGATGGCAGAAAGTCTATCTGTTTCCTCCAGTAAATCTTCTGTGGAAAGTTTTACACAAACTCAGGTCATTCAAGGTCAGATAGCCTTAGTAGTTTAACTGGCCGAAGAGCAATTGGTTTCCCCTTCTGTTAGGGCTGAAACCAGAGCCTTGCAAATTCCTCATCAATGTTAATCCAAGTAGTACAAACTCAGACTGTCAGCTTCCTCAGGAATGCTGAATGCCTAACTTTATGGATTTCATGAAGTTTACAGCTCAGAAAAATGCTAATGTTGATCCTCAAAACACAATGTTTTGGAATCAGATAAGAGAGTCTACTCTTCGTCAGTATGATTCAGCAGTTAAAAAACTTTTAACTTTCTGAAAGAGTCAGGCGTTCATACTATGACTACAGATCTTACGATCTCATTTTTAAAGCCCCTTTTGACAAAGGTCTGGCAGCTAGTACCATTACTACAACTAAATCTGCCTTAAAGAAAGTATTCCTGTGGGGATTTAATATTGATCTAACGGACTCATATTTTTCATCTATTCTAAAGCTTGTGCCCGTCTTAGACCAACAACCCATCCTAAAACGGTTTCTTGGTTTTAAATGACGTTTTAAAATTAGCCTCAGACACAAATAATGAATCTTGCCCTTATTCGACTCTTCTTAGAAAAACTTTGTTTTTAATTAGCCTGGCTTCAGGAGCTAGAATCTCTGAACTATCAGCCCCTTTCTAGAGAGTCGAATCATGTAGATTTCCTCCCATCAGGAGAGGTGCTATTCTCTCCAGATCAAATGTTTTAGCTAAGAATGAAGACCCTCTAATTAGGTGGTCTCCTGGAAGATAATACCCTTCCGGAAGATCCTCTCTATGTCCGGTGGTTACATTAAAAGCCTACCTGGAAAGGGCCTCTCAGAGGTCTTCAGGTCCACTTTTTGTTAGAAAATGGTGGAACCATCTCCTTGAATGGCATTAGACAACAAATACTTTATTTTATTAAACAAGCCAATCCGGATTCAATCACCCAAGTCCATGATATCCGGGCTGTAGCCACCTCAGTTAATTATTTCCAACATATGAATTTTGAGGAAATTAAGAAATATACGTGCTGGAAATCCCCTAGAGTCTTTAAACGTCACTACCTTAAATCCTTGGAGGCTCTGAAGTTTTCTGCTGTCGCTGCAGGAACATTGTTTCCCCAAGTCAGCCTAATATTATATTATTTTATTATTTGTAATTTGTTATTTGTAATATGTAATTAGTAATTGTATTGTATTTTACTTGCCCTACCAATTGGTACCTCTCACCTACCTGCCTGCTTGTGCTCCGTCCTTCGTATCTTGTTGTCTGAGTTTGGGTTGCTTCCACAATCCATTCCTGGCTTTGTTTTATCACCTTTGTTGTTAAGTTTTTCACCAAATCTCGTTATTCTAGGTGATGGTTACTAGTTTACTTATTAATCTTAATATTGTAACTACATTGTTTTGCATTAATTAAGACAGTTATAGCCCTTTTGTACATATTTATATTTATATTAAGCTATTTTGGATTAGTAAAAAAGCATATTTAAAATAAATTTTATTTTCTCCTTAATACAATTAATCCTTTTAAATTTACAAGCTTCTTTGGTCATTCTCTGCTACTATTTCACTCAGCGACACAGGGCAAGCCCAGAAAGGGATTTTGTGAAGGAAAAATCTATTTCTGGGTGAAGGCCTGTGTAAACTCAAGTGAACCCTTCCCCTCTCTATATTTCCCACCTGAACTAGCCAAAAAGCTTGGGTGCTATTTTCGGGATGGTGCATTATGGGTAGAATTAGTAGTAGCGGTGGTGGGACGTTGTATCGGCACCTCTTAGGCAGAGGGGTTTTGGAGAGGAGGGTCTATTGGGTTAAGTGTCTGTGGTAGTGGCCTCCACTCGCTCTAGATGACATACCGACATCCTATAAGGATGTATCACAACCAGAGGTAGTAACTCTGGCATCCTATTAGCTTTTTCTCTGGTATATCTAGCAATACTTATACCTAGAAATGTGTGCTGTATAGGGACATTTCACTCAGCGACACAGGCCTTCACCCAGAAATAGATTTTCCTTCGTCAAAATCCCTTATATATATGTGTTTTTAAACATCTGACTTACCTGGTAGTTATATATATAGCTTAAGTCCCTAACCACGTGGCAGAATTTCAAAACTTTTTGGCAATCGCCCGATGGGTAGTCAGGTGTGTACCACTAGTGCGCCCTCTACCCAGGTACCTTGAACCATTCAACTGTTCCTCAGATCTTCCCTGCCGCCATACCGGTTGCATCGTTAAGAATTTTGCTCGTTTGGCCCGTGATTTTCACAGAGTTTTGGTGAAGTACACTTTGGCTTTGGCTTTCGCTTGTTTTTGGATTTGCTTTGGATTCTCTGGATTTGTTAGATATTGTTGATTTTGACCTTTGCTCGCTTTGGATTTTCTTTTGATTTTTCACTTTCCAAGATGTCTGACTCTGCTTCAGTGTGAGAATGTGTGAGGGTATAAAACCCGGCTTGCTCGCGTTGGATCCCCACTCAGTTTGCAATAAAATGCAGAGAGGAAAAAGCGAGTTAAAGGACAGATGTGATGAATGTTTTGGTTTATCAGAAAGAGAGTGGATGGATTACTACCGATATGTAAGAAAAGCTTGAAAGGATAGGATCAGAAAGCCAGGAGGGGAGTAGTAAATCTCGTCTCTTCTAGAGATAGTCAGGAATTGAAGATTCTCCTCATATCAATCCTATTATTCATTCCCAAGTAGTGGTAGTCCCAGAACCCCCACTGATACTGATAAGGAACCAACCTTGAAGGACATGATGGCAGCCATTCAAACCCTTGGACAAAAGGTAGAATCCCTTTGGTTCCAAGAGAGAGAGAGGATTATGGTCGAATGAGAGATCTAAACATTCAAGTGTTAATGAGAAAAATAAGAGTGCAAGTGTTGTGGAGGGTTGGTTGCTCGGTCCTGTCGTGCTCCTAGTCCTAGACCTCTTCCAAGCTCACCAACCCCTGTGAGAAGGAATGCCGACAGGCGAAGGGAGGCGAGAACTTTGGCAGCTACCACGCAGCAGTTGTCCCCTCGAGCGTACCTGTTGGCGCTTCCCAGGACGCTCACCCTCACCATAGGAAAGGCGAGGTTAAAGTATTTTTCATCCTCGTCGGAGGACGCTGTTACTAGAAGGGACTGGCGTCATCGACCGTATCCAGACCCCTCAAAGGAAACTTCCTTGTTGAAGGGACGCCGGGATTTGACACTTCTCTACACGGGATGTAGTCACTGGAGCAGCCCAGAACGTTCCCCTCTCAGTTCGGACAATTGCTCTCCAGTGAAAAGCTGTAGACGGATGTTGCCAGTCTCAAACAGGACGCCGTCTGCTTCCGCTGATGATGAAATAAGACTGGAGGCGTCTCCGAAATTGGGATTTCCAACGTCTCATCGATGAAAATGAATTAGTAGTTGATATTGCAGCTCCCATGTCGATCCCCAGCAGCAGGAAGCTCCCGCAAATCAGTCTAATTCAGGACATGCAACAGAAACTCTCTTCCCTGATGCAAGTCTTTCAGCCTGCAGTAAAAAGCGGATGCAGGCGTTTGTTCCACCGATGGCTGTCTTCAGCCTTGGAAACTTTTGACCGATGTCGAAGAGCCAGCTCTCAAGTGACAACGTTCGGCGGGGACGCCAAACGTCCAGAAAAATGTTTCGCCTATTCAGAAACCTCAATCATTTTACGTCAGCCTGGAAGCTTTTGACAGATGTCGACAACGTCCAGTTCTCAGCGACCTTGCAGGTTGGACGGAACAATGATTGTCAAGTCTGCCAACGCCAGGGCGCCTGAGTAGCTCAGGGGATGGACGCCAGGACGCCAGGCGTCAATGATCCTGGACGCCAGGGCGCCAGTTGGGCGTCAAGAAGATGGTGTCAAGACACCAGGCGTCACGAGACTGGTTCACCAGGATGCTTGGCGTCAAGGTGATACTGAAAGCAACGTAGGGCTTCTTTGGTTTTTGGTCAATCAGAAGAAGAGATTGATGATATCCCTCAATCTCCTGTGGATCTTATTGAAGAAAGTTTCGGGAAGAAGAAGATAGTAAAGCCATCAACTTCTTCCTCAGACTTCAAAAAACTTATGAAACTTTTTTACGGAAGTTTTCCTGAAAACTTTATTCAGCCGCTCCTCGTTCCCCACCTTCAGAATTTACTCTCAGGAAGGCGCCGAAGAAGTCAGCTTTTATGAAATGGTTTTGTCCTTTCGTCCAAGAGAGCTCTTAAAATGATGAATGAATGGATGCTTTCAAAGAAAGAACAAGGAAAGACAGCCTTTGCTTTTCCTCCAGCCAAACTAACTTGAGATCGGCGTTTGGTATCAAGCGGGAGAATCGTTGGCCTTACAATACCTGCCTCTTCCCAGGGGACTTCTCGAATCTTGTTGATTCATCTCGCAGAAGTGGCCATGGGGAGAATGAAGTTTTGTTGGTCAACATCGGAGAGTTGGACCACCTCCTCAAAGGAATATTTCAGGGCCTTCGAGGTCTTTAACTTTCTGGACTGGACCCTGGGAGCGTTAGGAAGAAAGATGGGATTATTCAGCAGACCGACAAGAAGAATTTGTACATCTTATGTCGTGTATGGATAAAGGAATCAGAATGGTGCCAACGAACTGGCAGCAACTTTTCTCAAAGTGGGAATCTTGAAGAAAAGAGCCCATCTTTGCTCTTTCCTAGCTAATGGGGTCACATCCAGTCAAAAGGCGAAACTAATTTACTTGTCCCTTTTTCCTCTCACCTCTTCCCTCAAGACTTGGTTAAAGAGGTTTCTACATCCTTAGCTCAGAAAGCCACACAAGATCTTATATCGAAACAGCAAGAAAGTCTTACCAAGACTTTCATGACTAAAAAAAGTAAGGCTGAGGCTTCTGTGCTTCAGGGATCTCAGCCCTTTCGTGGAAGAACCCTCAGGTAGAGGTTCCTCAAGATCGGGTAGATCAAAGATCTGCAAGCAAGAGTGCCTCTAGACAAGGGAAGAAACAGGACTTGACGTTCTCCCCCTTCAGACAGCGGTAGGTGCCAGGCTGTTAAACTTCTGGCAGGTATGGAAGAAAGAGGAGCGGATCCATGGTCCATTCAACTACTCAGGATGGATACACAATCCCTTTCCTAAGAAAGCCCCGTTGGCAGACAAACCAATAGATCTGTCTCCCAGATACAGAGACAAGGTCAAGGCACAGGCGATTCAACAGCAAGTTTCGTTATTATTGCAGAAAAAGGCAATAGAAAAATACAAAATCTGGATTCGCCAGGATTTTACAACCGTTTTTCCTGGTTCCCAAGAGCTCGGGGGTTGGAGACCAGTACTGGATGTGAGTGCCCTCAACGCCTTTGTACAAAAGAGGAAGTTTACCATGGAAACAACAAAATCAGTGTTAGCAGCAGTCAGACAACACGACTGGATGGTTTCTTGGACCTTCAGGATGCATATCTCCACATTCCTATTCACCCCGGGCTCCAAGAAATACCTGAGGTTCGTCTTCAAGGAAGAGGTATTCCAGTTTCGGGCTCTTTGTTTCGGCCTAAGCACCACCCCGCAAATATTCACCAGACTGATGAAAAATGTAGCTGGAATGCTGCACATTGAAGAGGCATCAGGGCCTCTCTGTATCTGGACGACTGGCTTCTCAGAGCTCCTTCCTTCAATCGCTGTCTGGAGGATCTTCAAATGACAATCTGTTTATCAGAGAACTAGGACTTCTGGTAAACAGGCAGAAAATCATCTGACCCCATCTCAAGAGATCCTGTATCTTGGGATGAGGATTCAGTCTCAGGATTTTCAGGTTTTTCCGTCACCATCAAGGATGGAACAGACCTTAGTAAAATTAAAGGACTTTCTGGGGAAACGGATGTGCTCGGTGAGGAATGGATGAGCCTGCTAGGGACCCTTTCTCGCTAGAACAGTTTGTTTCCTTAGGAAGACTAAACCTTCGCCCACTCCAATTCCATCTCAATCGGTATTGGAGCAGAGAAGAAGGGCTAGAAGAAAAGTGTATCCCCATTTCAGAGGCGATGAAACAATGCCTTCAGTGGTGGAACGACCCAGTCAAGCTTCAGGAGGGCCTTTCATTAAAACAGAAGAACCCAGACCTAGTGTTGTTCTCCGGCCGTCGGACTCGGGGTGGGGAGCAACATTGGGAAAGTTGGAAGTATCAGGATTCTGGACCAGAGAGCAGAGAAGCTCCACATAAATCAAAAGGAACTGACTGCAATATTTTAGCCCTGAAAGAGTTACAACACTCAGTCCAAGACAAAGTCGTACAGGTCAACTCCGACAACACGACGGCGTTGGCCTACATCAACAAGCAAGGAGGAACCCACTCCAGGTCACTGTACGAAACACAAGGCAACTCCTTATCTGGGCCAAGGAGAAAAAATGTGACATTGTTGACCCACGTTTCATTCAGGGGAAAAAATGTGAGGGCAGACAGTCTGAGCAGGAAAGGTCAAGTCCTGGCAACAGAATGGACTCTTCACCAAGATGTCTGCAGAGAATTGTGGCGGATTTGGGGTCGTCCATGCATAGAACCTCTTCGCCACAGCTCAAACGAAGAGGATGGAGACGTACTGCTCTCCTGTGCCAGACCCGAGGCAACGCACATAGATGCGTTCCTTTTAAATTGGTCCAACCTGGACGTTTTATGCTTTTCCCCCTTCAAGATCATAAACAGAGTCATTCAGAAGTTCGTGTCCCACGAGAGCACCAGGATGACTCTAGTGGTCCAGGTTTTTGGCCAACAAGAGAATGGTTCACAGAGGTACTGGAATGGATGGTGGACACCCCGAGAAGTCTGCCTCTAAGGCCAGATCTACTCAAACAACCCCACTTGGAAAGGTATCACCAAAACCTCCAAGGTCTACAGCTAACTGCCTTCAGACTATCAAGAAAAACTTGCAAGAGCTAGAGGGTTTTCGAAGGAGGCAGCTGAGCGCAATTGCAAGAGCAAGGAGGTCATCTACCATCAGGGTATACCAATCCAAGTGGGATATTTTTAGAGGATTGGTGTAAAAACAACTCTGGTGTCCTCTTCCAGTACCTCTGTGACCCAGATAGCGGATTTTCTTCTTTACCTTAAGAGGAGCGTAATTTTTCAGTCTCGACTATTAAGGGATACAGGAAGCATGTTGGCAGCTGTCTTCAGACACAGAAACTTAGATTTGTCTGCCAATAAGGATCTCCAAGACCTTCTTAGATCATTCGAGACTACCAAAGAGAAAAGTCAGATCTCACCAGCATGGAACCTAGACGTGGTCCTAAAGTTCCTCATGTCCAATAGGTTCGAACCTTTGCAAGAGATTTCATTTAAAGATCTCACAATGAAGACTCTATTTTTGGTTTTGCAGTTGGCGACAGCTAAAAGAGTCAGTGAAGTACATGCCTTCAATAAAACCATTGGTTTTAGGAGCGGCAAAAGCTATCTGCTCTCTACAACTGGGGTTTTTAGCTAAGAATGAACGTCCTTCACAACCATGGCCCAAGGCCTTCGAGATTATGAATCTGGCAGAGATTACAGGTGAGGAGTTGAGAGAGTCCTCTGTCCGGTAAGAGCTCTGAGGCGTACCTGCAAAGGACGAAGAATTTACTGAGGCAAGTCAGAGGCGCTTTGGTGTTCAGTTAAGAAGCCCTCTCTACCAATGTCAAAAGAATGCGTTATCCTTTTTCATTAGACAGTTGTTAAGGAGGCGCATTCAGAATGCAATGAAGCGGACCTTAAGCTTCTAAAGGTTAAAACCCATGAGGTCAGAGCAGTTTGCAACCTCTGTAGCCTTTAGACAGAATAGGTCCTACAAGTATTTTATCATGGACTCTACCTTCTGGAGAAGCAAGTCAGTGTTTGCCTCACACTACTTGAAACAAGTACAAACGCTTTTATGACGACTGCTATACACTGGGACCGTTTATAGCAGCTAACTCAGTAGTGGGAGAAGGACTACCCCTGCAATCCCATAAATCGATGCCCTTGATTCTTGCCTTGGAATAATTGTAATCTTATGGTTGTTTGTGGAGATTGGGCGCAATCTTCCGCAATCATTGATTTTAGTCAGGTAATCAGTTTGTTCCTTACTAGCGCCGAACAAGGGTATTATAGGTTGTCTGTCACATAGAGGTTGGTATACCGGTTGGCAGCTCCTAGAGGTCTTCAGCCCCCTGAGTGGATCGCTGGACCTCTTAAGGAAAGCAGACATAATGAGGGGGAGTTCATTGAAGTCAGCTTCCTTAAACCAGGTAAGAACTTTAAGTTGGTTGATTAATTTTAATTTTGCAAAATTCCAAAGATGTTGGCTGTCTCTGACCCTCCACCAAAGGTGTCAATCAGCTATATATATAACTACCAGGTAAGTCAGATGTTTAAAAATGATATTTTCATAATAAAATAAATTTTTGAACATACTTACCTGGTAGTTATATATGATTAAATTCCCACCCTCCTCCCCTCTAGAGACTAGGGGCATGGAAGATCTGAGGAACAGTTGGAATGGTTCAAGGTACCTGGGTAGAGGGCGCACTAGTGGTACACCTGACTACCCATCGGCGATTGCCGCGAGTTTTGAAATTCTGCCGCGCGTCAGGGACTTAAGCTATATATATAACTACCAGGTAAGTATGTTCAAAAATTTATTTTATTATGAAAATATCATTTTATATATTCTTACATTACAGTACTTTAAGCATTTTGCAGGAATACAAATTTAAGAGTGACCACTAAAAATTTAAACACTAGTAATTTTTTTAATTACAGTTGTGGTTTTGTAGTTTTCTTGCCTGTAAGCAGTTTCTGTAACTGATACTGATTAACTTTCGATAACATAAATCACCATATATTTTATTAATCATATCTGACATTGCGTGAATAAAATGCAGTATGGCTTTAAATACTTGCCAGTTACTTTTGTTTTTATTGTTATTAGATGTGATAAGTAGGAAGTAATTCAGTCTTATATAATGCGTCATGCAGTGTCAAAGTAGTTGATGATGATGATTTAACCAAGCTGCAAGATAATGTTCCATTTTTTTCTGGATGACACTGTAGAACCAAATAGAACTTTAGCAAAAAGCTTTCCCTACTTCTGTTTCTGACTCATATATTACATCATCGTGATACTAATTATTACAGCCTGAATATCGACACTGTAAAATTGTTGAAGTCTGTTCAGTTTTAAAATTGTGCCATTTAAAATGGTAGAAGTCACAAGTTTAATTCATAATTTGTCATCTTATTTTCAAAGTTATCACTACCAGCCATTATATCTAAAGAATTACTGTTTGATTTTGAATTAATATTTTACACTGAAAATATGAAATTTCTCCATATTGTACTAAATCGATGACAATGTTTGATTTGCCTTTTAACATTAAATCTGCCATTAGCTATTTTCAGTTCACCAGTTCCGGTAATCCAGGTTCAAAAACGTTCTGAATCTGACTCTGCCATGCTCTCCTAGAGACATTACCCTGCAGACTTAACATTTTTCTTTTATTCAATCATATGCCACTTGATTATTCATTCAGACGGCTTCAAATTTATGTTGCATTTTCCTTGTCCTGTTTCCCTTATAAGAATTTGTCTGCTACATACACTACCAAACATATGTAGCAGAAACCCTTGCAGGAATTAAAAGTGCTTCGTTAAATCTACCATAATTAGTATTAAATATTATGTTAATATATTTTTATACTGTATATTCTTACATTACTGTAAGCATTTTGTAGATTGCCAGTTCTTAGTGAACACTAGCATACATGGCTTTTGTAAAGTATTATTGTTATTATTTTTATTATAAGTTTGCCAGATTATAGAAGGTAAACATCTACAGTACTCTTGATGTAATACTGACAGGGTTTGGTCAGGGTAGCGATTTTGTCAAGGAAAACTGACACGAGCTTAGCATTTCTTAGGTATAAATATTGTGAGGTTCAAGAAATGTCAGAAGTGAAAGACTGATCCTTTATTATTCTCAACAAGTGTATATAATACAGAAAGCGGACAGGAAGGTGGCGGGCGACCTGAGGCCCCTGCTGTGTCCATACGAAGGTTGTGCTTGTTAACAGGCATAAAAGGGATTTTGACAAAGGAAAAATCTATTTCTGGGAAAGACCTGTGTCACCCAGTGAAATTGGTTCCAATTAGCACATTTCTAGGTATAAGATTGCTACATATACCAGAGAAAGATTGCTACATATACCAGAGAAAAAAGCTATCTATAATGCTGGAGTTACTACCTACCCAGTTCGCTCATCCTAAATAGATGTCGATATACACAAGGGGGTGAGCTATTACCACTACCACAGGCCTTCGTCCAACAGACTTCTCAGTTCTCAAAGTCCCAAATTGGATGGGCGTTACACACCTGTAACCAGAATACTCACCCGTCCAAGCAAACTAGGCTTCATCACGAGACTGACACGTCATCCCAAATTTAGCACCCACCAAGCTGAGTATATCACCGGGTGGGAAAATCGAGGATGGGTCACTGGGTAGACACAGGTCTTCCCCCAGAAATAGATTTTTCCTTTGTCAAAATCCCTTTTCTGGGTTCGACCTGTGTCAGCCAGTGAAATAGTGACAGAGAATTAGCCATCGAGAGCTTGGTGGCCCGCCTCAAAGAATATACAACGGATCTAAATAAAACCTTTAGAGAAAACTTCACTGTGTTTTAATACTGACAATTCAAATATTATCCACAAAACCAGAATTCAGAGGCATACAGATAAAAAATTCAGAAATTCATAATAAAAATTTTTGAGGCACACAGGTAAAAATTCAAAATTTATGATATTAATCCAGCCAAGGATACTAAAGGCTAACAAAAATAAATGACAATGAGGCATTTGTGGAAAATGAATGGGGCTAGGCTAATGGGGCAGAACTGACCCAATTTAGACGAGGGTAAGCAGATGAGACAGGAGGGTTAGGGACTAAGTTCACAGGTAAAGAGGTGGGGGGGGTGGTGGAGGAAACAGTCATGAATTAAACTTGAGTTGGACCAGGAGGGACAACATTACCCACAGCAACTGTGGAAAATTTAAGGGCCTCTAAAGACTTAAGATAGTGGCGTTTAAATACTTTTGGTGATTTCAACCCCGTATACTTCTTAAGATCATCAAAATTCATATAATGAAAAAGTTAGTTGAAGTGGCCAGGTTAAGAAACATCATGGACCTTTAGGAAGGTACTGATTCGGATTTGCTTGTTTAATAAAATAAAGAATTTGTTGTCTGATGGCTTTGAGTGAAATATTGCCTCCACTTTCCTAACAAAAGGGGACCTGAAGTTCTGTTAGACGTCCTATCTAAATAAGCTCTTAAAGCATTGACTGGACAAAGGGATAAATCTTGTGGGAGAGGGACAATCTTCCAAGGAGACCACCTATTAATGGTCTTGGTTCTTTGCTAAAAAACTAGGGTCTGGGGACAATAGAACTTCATTTGGCAACAGGGAGGAAATGAACATGATTAGGTTCTCTAGAAAGAGCAGACAGTTCAGAAATTCTAGCACCTGAGGCTAGACTTACTAAGAAGAAGTGTTTTCCTTAACAGACTCAGGTATGAACACAAAGAATTATCAGTGTCTGATGCCAATATAAGTACGTCATTTAAGTACCAGGAGACCGTGTGTGAATGGGTTTGCTGGTCTATAGGTTTTGCTTTAGGAATAGATGAAAAATTGAGTCTGAAAGATTAATATTAAAACCATGTAAAAATATTCTTTTAAAAGCAGATTTTGTTGTAGTAACAGTACTAGTGGCCAATCCTTTCTCGAATAATGATCTGAAGAAAAGAGATTGCTGGGGTAAGTGGTCATCTCATGAGCATTTGATTCTCTCAAAAACAAAGCTAATTTCCTAACTGCCGAGTCATACTGTCTGAGGGTAGATTCTCTTTTATCAGATTCAATGAATAATGTATTAAGAGGGTCAATGTTAGTGTCTTTTAAGCGCTGCATATTTCATGAAGTCCATAAAGCCAGGGCACTGAGAATTCTTCAGAAGCTGACACAATCCGAGTTTGTACTACTTGTGTCAACTGTGGGTTGGGAATATGTCTGGGAGTGAGCTTCAATTCTAGGAGTAAAGGAAACCAACTGCTCTTTGGCCAGTTGAGTGCCACCAGTGCTACTTGGCCTCTGAATGATCTCAGCTTGTGTAAAACTTTCATCAACAAATTTACTGGGGGAAACAGATAGATCCTTCGCCACCTGTTCCAATCGATTGTCATTGCATCTATGGCATAAGCCAGAGGGTCCAGATTGGGAGCCACGTAACATGGAAGTTTGTGGTTGCTCTCTGTGGCAAACAGGAAAACCTGGAGACCCGGTACCTGAAGGCAAATCCACCGAACGACTTCCTGTCCAAAGACCACTCCGACTCTAGTGGGGTTGTCCTGGAAAGTGAGTCTGCAGTGACATTTCAAACACCTGCCAGATGGATGGCTGACAGATGCCAACAATGTTTCCTTGCCAGGGAGAAAATTGCGATCATCACTTGATTGATATGGCCTGACTTGGAGCCTAAATCCTCTGTTCAGGCAATGTACTATAACTGCATTGTCTAGTACCAGCCTGATGTGAATCTGTCTGGCTGGTCGAAGTTTCTTTAATGTTAGGAACACCGCCATTGCCTCTAGGATGTTTATATGGAACTGGCGGAACACTGTCGACCACGTTCCTTGGACTTTTTCGTGTTGGGAATATCCCCCCCCAACCGCTCAGGGAGGCGCCTGTATGTACCACGAGAGACGGAGGGGGAAATTGGAGAGGCACTGATCTCGACAAGCTCTTGACTGTCGACCATGGGCAAAGTCTTTTCCTCAAAATCTGGGGGATCAGAGAAAGTTTGTCTCTGCTCCGCCTGTTGGCAGGTCATTTTGCCATACTCTGTTTATGTCTTTCAGTTTGGTTTTCAGCAGCAAGTCTGTTACCAAGCAAACTGAAGAGAGTAAGAATCCTTTCATGGAGTACGGAAGAGGCATGTTTGTTTCTGAGGAACTGTCTGGTAGCTTTGGCTATCTCTTTTCTCTTGGTGGTGGCAGAGACAGTTGGTCAACAGCCAAACAGTTGAGTGCTGAGGTCCCAATGAAACCCTAGCCACTGGAATTGAGCTGCTGGAACTAAGCGTGATTTCTTTCTGTTTATTTGGAAACCGAGGGTATTCAAGAAATTGATGACTATATGGGTTGCTCTTTGACACTCTTTGGCACTGGGTGCCCAAATTATCAATCGTCCAGATCGCAGCCAACATGATCCCTTGGGACCGCAGCTCTTGGACTACTGTCTCTGCCAGTTTGGTAAAAATTTGGAGTGCGATGTTGAGCCCGAATGGCATGACTCTGAAGTTTGTTAGGCTTGTTTTCTAGTCTGAATCCCAGGTAAGTGGGGAGAAGTTTCTCGCAATAGGGACGTGATAATATGCTTCTGTAAGATCTATAGAGTGGTGACAGCCCCACGAGGAAGTAGGGTCCGTACCTTTGAGATTGTAATGCATCATGCGGAATTTGTCGCTGAATGAATGAATTGAGGCGGGACAGGTCCAGAATTACTCTCCGCTTGTCTGAGTCCTTCTTCGGAACACTGAACAGACGGCCTTGAAATTTCAAGTGTCTGACTTTCCTTATTGCATTCTTCTGCAGGAGTTCTTCTGCAAAGTCCTGTAAGTCCTGGGATGAGTGTTGAAGGAACCTGACTGGTGGAGGAGGCCCCTTGCACCAGCTCCAACCCAGTTTGCCTTCGAGACTATGCTGTGGGCCCACGGGCTGAAGGTCCAACGGTCCCTGAAGAGATACAATCTCCCTCCTACCTGGGGTGTCTCATTGATTGGGGAAGTCCTACTACCCTGGTTTTTGGCCTCCCTTCCTCGTGATTTTTGGGACCTGGATTGTTGCTCTACCTCTGTCATTTAGGCGGCTCTAGCTCTGCTTCCTCTCGCATACCTGTTATAGCCTCATGAAATGTCCCCGAGCTCTCAAACGAGGCGTTGAAAGCTGGGGACGTCACGAAAGTTGGTGCAGCGGAAGCATGTTGATTCGGTTGCACCAAAACAAACTGCTGTTGGGGTGCGCCTTAGATGTGGAGGGCTGCCCGACCTGTGAAACTGGGACAGCCTGAAGCACAGGGGCTTGAGGTCTCTTAAAGCCCTGGAACCTCCTGAACCTTTTCCCTTTAGGCTGAGGTTTGAGGTCTCAGAAAACTTCCTCTTAAAAGGAAGGCCCCAACGAGAATGGAGACTTTGGTTGGCTCTAGTAGCTTCTGCCATAACATTATTGACCTCATCCTAAAAAGAGATTAGGTCCCCAGATAGAACTTTTTATTAGCCTATTAGGTTCATGTCTGATGGTGGTCTCCGAAAGATGTGTTTTCTGCAGTTTTGTCTGGCTACTACAAAGTCATAAAGATCTGACTGGAAGGAAGCCAGAAATGACTTTGTAACCACCTGAAACAAGGGCTCGTCATGGTAGGCTAGAGCTGTTACTTCTGACATAGTGACTGAGTTTTGTGTTAACCTGCATCTGGCCTCAAATTAGAATTTTTGAGCAGAGCTTCTGGAATTCTAGGAAGCTGCTCACTGAACAGGGTGGAGGCACACTAGGAATCGAGTTTCCCCACCGTAAAAGTTGTTAGGAGCTCCCAACCAACACTCCGAATCTCCGGGAAAAGAGAGAAGTGGAATCCATTTCGGAGTTGAGGCATAGGGGCTTTGCCATCCAATCCCGTTTGAAGGGTCAACTCCATAATTTTAGTAGTGCAAGGAGTAGGAATGGCATCACCAGTAGAGAACATCGTGAAAGTCCTTTGAAAGGAGTAAGTTGAGTGTTCTCGCACTCCCAACTCGTGGAGAGCGCAGCAGAGTGGATTGAGCTTGATCCTTTGGGAAAATAACTGTCTCCTTAGGGACCTTATCAGACCTAACCCAGGCTTCTTCTGTCAGCCTGGCGAAACCTGGATAGGGGGAACTAAGTCGGGTGGAAAGAACTCCAGTTCCTCCAGACGGAGGTGCCTAAACCTTCGATGGTCAAAGTGTCATTATGCCCAGGGCATGTAAGGCCAGACGCCACGGGTTTCCTTTATCAAAGGGGAGGCAGTTTGGAGGCATCCGGGACAACATGGGACTGATGCGCTGCTCTGGATTGGATGAACCCGGAAAGCAAACTTTCCTGGGCCTGCACCTTCTCTGTCAATGATTGCATAGATTCTCCGGAAGACCGCAGGCTTGTAGCCATATCATTAAGCTTAGCTTGTCCACTTTAGAGTCGATCTTTTGCATCAAAAGATTTGATCGAAGGTTTCAGAATTAAAGTCAGGCAGAGACTTAGCTTTCAAAATTCTGGATCTCGACCCCTTATGAAAGCATAGTTAATTATTGGTGCCACCGGTTTGGGAGCAGGGAGATGACTGAGAGGAGCTGGCGGATTAGACCTTTGAGGTTTAGGAGGTTTTGAAGAATCTTTCTTTTTCTGTGATTTTACCTTGGGCATAACAGATTGAGATCTGTCCCCAAGGACAGCTGGATTCGGAAAACCCTGGAAGGACGAGGAAGAAGAAGGCGGTGAATTAAGAAAGGGAATATTCAAACCAACCCCGCCTGTCTCACTTACCACCCTACCTTCAACCTGATGGACATCAACTTCGACAATCATGGGTTCCGAATGTAAATTAATAGCCGCCACCTCTTCCGCCACCTCTCTGCACAGGGCGTCGTCTTGGGAGGGTAAAGTTTCAGCATGGATCTTTTCAATGATCGGTCACTAAGTCCTTTGGTAAAGCGGCGAGAATCCGGGCACCAGGGTAGAGGAGATTACATATCTCCTCTGAAAGAACGTAAGGTTTGCCGGCTGCACATTCCTCCCGAATCATGTGGCCCAGGACTTCAGAGACGATAGCGCTGCAGAGGCGGATTATTTTTAGCCTGGAAAAAGGCAGGATTAATAAAAATGCCCTTCTGAAATAAGTTACTATTTTATAATAAAATCGAAAGAGACTACAGATTGTCCGACTCTCGATACTTACCGATTCATCGGACGCCAGTCCGTAAAGATAATATGCGTAACAAATTTGCAGCCTTCTGGGTGCCAAACAACTCCATCCCCAACATGAACTGCACAGCTAGAGTCGGCGGTACGAAGTGACGAGCGATTGCTGGAGAATTAGACACCCAGGTTCTTCACAACATTACCATCTGTAAGCAGAATGATGGTAAATGAGTATCATAAGAACAGCGGTTAGGCCACTTGTAAGTTTTTGGAGGGAAATTCTTAATAGCGTAAAATGCAAACAAAATACAAGGAAAGACCAAAAGGATGAATTCCGGCAGAAAAAGTAAATTACTGCAAAAAATGGCGAATGTTTTAAATCATAAATAAACGGGGACGTTATGATACTCCGCCGTAATAGTCACTGAATTTCGCTGGATTTACATTTATGGGAACAAAGTCACCATTGCGGAGTAGGGGGAAAAGATATAGCTCCCCAACAACCGCAGTTCATACCATCGTAAGTGATAAGAACAGTGAAAAACAGGACTAGACCGGTGGAGATGAATGATAACAATTATCCCAAATGTTATCATGCATACCCGGGACAATGTTCGACACACAAGCTGCCAACCAGTTAGACGTTGGGAGTCGAGTATGTGTACTGCCCGGATGGAAAAGGAGTAAGTGACAGAAACCTGGCGGAACAACGACCGGTCAGTGGGTAGCACCCTCCAGACGCTGAATATACCACCCAAGGGGAACCGAACAAATGTCGGCTACCCCCTCATACATGCCTAAAACATCACAGGTGACGTCACAAATCAGATGACGATAACCGGGCTGCATATTATGAGAGAAGAAAGAGGCCGTAGCCTACACTCCAAAACCCAAGCTCTTTGGACTAGTCAGGAGGCCAGTGGGGTATGCCACTGTAATGGGAGAGAAGGACCGAAAAGGTCTAGCTCAGCCATTAATCACGAGACTAGAACAAACTGGGTAGGAGGATTGATTGATTGATTAATTGAGAGTTATCTGGCGTCACAATGGGTAGGAGGAAAAGTGAGGATTCCTCACGAGCAGGAACTCTGAAACAGGGCAAACCCTAACCTCCCAAGCCTAATGGCTGAACGGGAGATTAAGGTAGCCTAACATCATGTAAGAGCACATCTACGTCTAGCCTAAGTGGATAGGCTAAAAAACTGTCTAGGATAACAATGCAAAAACAGACACAATAAAAACATTCGAAAGGGAGCCTGAGGATAAACATATCTAAATACGTATATAAAAGCATAAGCGATATTGTGAAAAGACAGGCCATAAGAATAAGCCGCAGCATCAGAGGCAAAAGGATACCGTGCGGTATCCCAAAATGGCCACCTGGACATGTATTGCAAAATGAATGCAAAACTTAATCTAAAAATATATATGTCATCCTGCCTTGTATAAAACAGCTAACATCATGAATAAATACTTCAAAACCTGAGTAAATTTTTAAGCTGGAGGAAGAGAAACTGATAAAAGGGACCCAAATTCTATTGTCAGAAAATGGGAACCCATAGTCTACATGATAGTGGATAGGCAAACACACGATCTCGGCCCCAACCAGCAACACGATCACAAAATAAAATAAATTCTCTTAGCTCCAAACTATATGGAGTCAACAAAACAAGGAGAATAACACAAAAATATCAAATTTGTTGAGATTGAAGATCAAAACTGTAAGAGGCAAACATAAAGCAAACGCTGCATATGGCGCAGCGCTGCAAAACAGCTAAGAAAGAAGTTCGTTAAAACTAAAATTAAATTGCCTCCAAGACCAACAATCCAACCAGAATTAGTACTCGGCCCAGATGGTGAGAAAATCTGGTGGAAGACATGATGAGCTGCCAAAAGGAAAATACAATCACACACAGAATAAACATGTTTGGTGGCCAGTGCTAAAATTGGAATGACGTGTCAGTCTTGTGATGACGCCTAGTTTGCAGCGGGTAAGTATTCTTGTCCAGTTACAGGTGTTTGCCCATCAATTTGGGACTTTTATTGAAAGTCTGTTGGATGAAGGCCTATGGTAGTGGTAATAGCTCACCCCCATTGTGTATATCGACATCTATTTAAGATTCAAGAAAACTGGAGGTGTAACTCCAGCATTCTAGATAGCTTTTTTTCTCTGGTGTATGTAGCAATCTTATACCTAGAAATGTGCTAATTGGAACCAATTTCACTGGCTGACATACAGGTCGAACCAGAAAAGACATATATAATGCGTTACAGAACCTATGTAAGGGGAGGTATATATATCGACAGACAGACCATACAATGATGCATACAATGAGATACATAAAGAATCTGAAATATCAACAGTAACATATATGACATGATTAATGTATGTATGAAGAGAGAAACACAAGAAAGAAGAGGCAATTTGACGCCCTTACAAATACTCCCCCCCCCAAGACAATAATTAGAGGAGCAATTATTGAATGAAAATAACATTAATCATGCAGATGCTGAGGCAGTCGGAGTGGGCTCCTGCTCCTGGAGAACTGTGGGCTTGGGGTGGAACCAACATCTGGGGTTGGCTCGATGTGTTTCCTGGGCTGGCCCTGACCCCGCTTTGGTGGGCTTCAACCTGTCGATGGTGATCCAGTCTTCCCACCTGTGGATGTCAAGGAGGTGTGCCTTGGCGGCCCGCCTGATGACTCGGTGGGGCCCCCTGTAGGCCTGGTTAAGGGCGTCCGACAGTCATCCACCCTGACGAAAACGTAGGTGCAGGAGTGTAAGGCGGGTGGGCTGTAGGTGGTGGTTCTGTCGGTGAAGGTGTTATGGCAGGGTGGGAACTTTTGTGCAAGTTCCCTCAACCTCGGGAGGCGGGGTGTCAGCGCCGTCGGCCGGCGGCGGGAAGAATTCTCCGGGAACGGCCAGTGTCTACCCATAGACTTTCTCAGCAGGGGAGGTGTTGCCATTTGCCTTTGGTGCAGTGCGGAGACCCAACAGGACCCAGGGCAGCTGTTCCTTCCACCTCTCGTCGGTGCAACGTGCTATGAGAGCTGCCTTAAGAGAGCGGTGCGCCCTCTCAACCATGCCATTTGCTGCGGGGTTGTAGGCCGTTGTGCTGTGTAGAGTTGTACCCATCAGGTGTGCCAAGGAGACACAGAGCTCTGACAGGAAGGCTGGACCCCTGTCTGTAGTGATGCTGTCTGGCACTCCGAAACGGCTGATCCAACTGGAGAGGAGGGCTTCTGCGCATGACGCTGTTGATGCCTCCTCCATGGGGGTAGCCTCGGGCCAGTGAGTGGAGTGGTCTGTGATTGTCAGGAGGTATCTGGCTCATCCCGGCTGCAGAAGGGGCCTGATGACATCGATGTGGATGTGGCCAAAACCCCAATGAGGCTGGGGGAAGTCGCCGACCCCGGACTCTGAGTGCCAGGATGTTTTGCTCGCCTGGCACGGGATGCAGCTCCTTGCTCACTGTCGAACGTCCTTGTTGATGCCATGCCAGACAAACTTTGTTAGTCATGAGGGGCGCCGTTGTGCGCCCTGATGGATGGGAGAGACCGTGGACTATGTCGAACACCTGCTTTCTCCTTGAAGCGGGCACTAGGAGGCGTGGGTGGCCTGTGCTGGTGTCACAGAGGAGAGTTGTGTTCGAGCTTGCTAAGGCACGTCTTCCCACTTAAGAACCATCACTGCCGTCCTGTAGTCTGCCATCTCTGGGTCCGCTGCTTGTTCTCTTGCCAGTTCTTCGTAGTCGATGCCAAGGTGAAGGGAATTGATTTCTACCCTTGCCAGGGCGTCGGCCACCTGGCTTTTCCTGCCAGGGATGTAGTTGATGGTGCACCTGAATTCAGAGATGGCAGTCAGGTGCCGCTGTTGCCTTGCAGACCACGCATCTCCCGGCTTTGCAAATGCGTGCACCAAGGGTTTGTCACCTGTTAGGATTGTGAATTCGTCCCCCTCAAGCAGGTACTTGAAGTGTCTCAGGGCCTGGTAGATAGCCAGCAGCTCTCTGTCGAAGGCGCTGTAGCAGGTCTCTGGTGGCGAAAACTTGTGGCTGAAGAAGGCCAAGGGCTGGGGGATTGCTGTTCACTTGCTGCTCGAGTACTGCGCCGCAGATGATGTTGCTGGTGTCCGTTGTTGTCAACCTGAGGGCAGCAGTGGGGTTGTGGTGAATTAAAGTAGTGGCACTGGAGAGGGCTCTCTTCGTTTCAATGAATGCCTGCTGCTGCGGAGCCTCCCATGTCAGTGTTTTTGGTTTTGCCCTTCAGGATTGACATCAGGGGATACATAGTGCAGGCGACGCCTGGGATGAAATGGCGATAGTAGTTTATCATTTCGAGAAACTCCTGAAGGGTCTTGATGGTTTGTGGTTTCGGGAAGTTCTCTATAGCTTTTACTTTAGAGGTCGTGATGCGCGCTCCTGCTGGGAAAATCTCGTGGCTGAGGAAGTCTACTTTTTCATTCCCGAAAATGCACGTATTGAACCTGAAAACTAGTCTGCTGTCCTGCAGATGTTTCAGGACAGCACGGACGTGGCGAAGGTGTTCCTTTGGGGACCTGGAGAAGATGAGAATGTCGTCGACGTAGCAGACGCAGAAAGGCAGATCCCCAAGATGGTGTCCATCAGGCACTGGAATGTGGCACTTGCGTTCTTGAGACCGAAAGTGGAATAGGAAAATGTGTAGCCCCGAAGGGCGTGATGATGGGGATCTTTGGGACATCGTCGGGATGCAAAGGGACTTGGAAATATGACTTCAGCAGGTCCATCTCTGAGAAAATCTTCGCTCTGTGGAGGGCGCCCATCAGGTCTTGCACGTTAGGGAGAGGGTAGTGGTCTGGTATTGTTAGTAAATTCAAACACCGATAGTTCCCGCAGGGCCTTCATGAACCATCAGATTACTTTGCCATGTGGAGGGGAGAAGCACACAGGCTTGATGCTTTTTTACAGATGCCCATCCGTTCCATCTCTGCGAAGGCCAGTTTAGTGTCTTGTAACTTCTGGGGGGACAGTCGTCAGAACTTGGCATAGGTTGGTGGGCCTGTTGTGGTGATGTGATGGAAGATGCCATGCTTTGCTGAAGCCCCAGGTGACTGGCGTAGCTCTGGTTTGAATACATCCAGGAACTCCTGTAGGAGGAACGTGTAGCTGTTGGGGGCTGTGGAGCAGATGGTGGGCATTCCAGGTCCGGTGGAGAGCTGACAGGAGTGGCAGGTTCCTGTGTCGAGGAGGCGTTGTCTTGCGACGTTGACAAGAACTCCGTGGTGTCCTAGGGAAATCTGTGCCCAGCAGGGGAACTTTATATCCGCGATGACGAAAGGCCAGTGGTATCTGTGTCCCAGAATTGAGATAGTCCGGGTCGTCGTGCCATATGTGCGGATGGGAGTTCCGTTTGCTGCTATGAGGGTGTTGAGTCAGATATTTTTTCTAAACCTTCCTGGATGGTGGGAAGATGACTGCACTGCCCTGTATCTACCAGCAGGCGCTGTTCGGAAATTTCATCTCTGATGAAGAAACCTGCTGATTGGGAGTTGGATTTCACGGCCACAGCTGTTACTTTGTGGCCGCTTTTGTCTTTTTTGTGAAGGAACAGGGAGGCCTGCAGTTTCTGGCGTTGGTTCCGAACTTTCTGTGGAAGAAGCACCATGCTGGGTTTGACCATGTCCTGTGTTCCCTGAGTGGTGTCTTCTGTCTGTAAATGGCATTGATGTCTCCGTTGTTGTCGTCGTTCTCCTCCGTCAGGCTGCAGGCTCCCAGGGCGGCAGCTGTGAGGGCGGTGGGATGTTTCGAGGCCTTGGTGGCCTCATGTAGTTTCTGGGCATTGTTGACTAAGGCATCCATGTCGAGGGCGTTTGCATCCCTTATCTGGCGCCTAACTTCCTGCGGGAGGCGCCGAAGGAAGATCACTTTGGTTAAATCTACCGTCTTTCACCTCCCATTTTCGTCGTGGCCTGGCAGTGTTACCAACCCCCGTAGTTCGTCCCAGGCTTCCTTGGGTGATGCTTCTCCAAGGGGCTGGGATAATAGGTCGAGTGTGTGCTGTGCTCTCTCAGTCACAGGCATGGAGTAAGATTGCATCAGTTTATCTTTCAAGGCCGCATATGTGACCTTATCTGGTTGCGCATCGAGCCAGGAGAAGATTCTGGGAGTGCTGTCTTGGTGATGTCGGATTTGATAGCATCGTCTGAGATGCGCGCCCGCCTTGTGCACGTCTGCGTGTAGGAACCATGATGCCATGTTCTGCCTGGGAGCGGGGAAAGTTTAACCACGTCTGGCTTTGTTGGGGAGAGAGGCGTACAGATGATGTTTGCGGGTTCACTTTGACGTTCAGCTTCCATCTTTGCTACTCATGCACCAAAACGCTGGAAAATGTGCCTTATTGAGCCCGTTAATGGTGCTGATTGTTTGAGTGGTCGAAGCAGTGCCAAAACATGCCCTTTTTGGATATGCTGTATTTAGTCCGTTAATGGCATGGTTTCTGCCAGGGAGGGAGCTATCAGAGGCCTAAAGTTTGCACCATAGTTAGTCCGCTAAAGGCTCTCTGATGGAAGGCTGTGGCTGTATTTAGTCCGTTAATGGCTGGGCCAAAACTGCGCTGCCTGTCCCTTTCCAGGGTCACCAGTGTGAGGTTCAAGAAATGGCAGCAGTGAAAGACTGATCCTTTATTATTCTCGACAGGTGTTTATAATACAGAAAGCGGATGGAAAGGTAGCGGGTGACCCGGGCCCCCGCTGCGTCCATATGAAGGTTGTGTTTGGTGAGGCATAAAGACATATATAATGCATTACAGAACATGTAAAAAGGTAGGTATATACATTGGCGGAAGGCCGTACAATGATGCATACAACGAGATACATAAAGAATCTGAAATATCAACAAGTTACATATATGACGTGATTAATGTGCGTATGAAGAGAGAAACACAAGAAAGGAGAGGCGATTTGATGCCCTTACACTATTTTAGGCATCCATTGCAGGGGATTTAAGAATGCAAAGAGAAACATGCTAAATTTGACTTTAATGATAACTCAGATCTCTCTCTCTCTCTCTCTTTGAAAAGCATATTTTTAAAATTTGTTTACATCTCTTAGCATATGTCCTCACATGGCTCATATGTGCACATTATGTTGTGTGTTTGAAACTGATAGCTTTTTAATTACCAAGTTACCAGTTTTCTTTTTATTTAAATTTGTTTAAGCATTATCAAATATTCACAGATAAAAGTTCATCCTCAATACATAAAAGATAAAATCTCGGCTTAAGTTAATTTCTGGAAAAATGCTAAGCAGGTTGAATCCATAGATATAGAGGGGAGAGGTTGGACAGTCACGTGACTGTATAGCAACAAGGGTGTCATTGCTATGTGTTGATTCCCAGGTATGGCAGCAGCAGCAACTGCACAGACCATAAGCAACAGACCTACTTCTGGCAGAAATCCTAGGCCATTAATGTTACAGACAGAAACAGAATCATAAAAGAACTGGGGATCACATTTCATAAATAACTGACATATTTTCATTCACAAAAATTTTTATAACTGTATTGACACAACCTCAAGTAAACATGCATTAGATCACAGTCAACTTGCAGTCAACTACACACATGCTTTTTGAGCTGATAAAATAATGTTATGTTGTAATCATTTTTGTTAAATCCTATTTGACATTAAATTCACGTACCCTAATAAATTAGCTTGTAGGGTTACTGTCAGTCCATATAACCATAGTTAAGTCTGACAGTTTTCCCTACTACTAGTACTACAATGTATATAGTATCGTGAGGCCTAGTCCTAGGTGTGCTGCAGTTTTAAGTGTTAATGAAGTGTTATAATGTTATTTACCATGTTATCAATAAGTTCTCAAACCTCCTTGTATGCTGAGGACTCAGCTGAATTTGAGCTGCCAGAGCACTTAAAGGTAGTATTGTAAAGTCCCCTCTCAACGCATTCTCTATAGTGAACATCCCGTTTTCTGTAGTGCCTTCACATCGACCTAGGGTCGACCAGAACATATGTTTATCACCATAATTGTAAATTGTATATTTATTGTCTTTCCAAATGATCGTGCTTTACATGTAATGAAGTATTTATGTTATGCATCAGACATTATTTATCACTATGTTTTCTGTATGAACCTGTCCTGTTTTTGTAGAGAAATTAGTTTGACCTCAGGTCACCTGTAAATCTTTGTACCCATGGTTTCTGCGAAGTACGCAGACATCCGCACCCAACTTTATAAGCAGCTCGCTTCATCAATAAACTAGCAGTACTTGTCTTTCATGCTGATTGTTTCGCCCCTCCCCTCACAGTGGTGACCCCTGGAGTGGTTCCCGGAAGCCATTAACGGACCCAAACAGCAACTAAGTCTTGGCCCGATGAACCTTACTCACACCCCTAACGGACTAACTGCGGCGCTCTAACAAAGCGTTCGGGTGTTTACCGACCCTCGTCGGCAGTTCACCAACATCATTAGCGGACCCACAGGGCACGCTCCCCAGCATATATTGGCATGAGTATTCCCTCACACTCCCAAGTGAGAGCGCTAAATGAGCATGGACACAGACATTCCCAACCACGTACAAATTACTGTGAACCTCTGAGGAGGCAGACACCTCTCTTGCAACCCCCCCACCCCGCACTCACCTCCATGCCGGTACCTGCACTCCACACAATGACCCCCTTGACAGACCAACCAAAGACAGCCCCTAACATAAGGCTGCTGCCATTTACCTGGGAAAGCGCAGCATTCTGGTTCTACAGGGCCGAGGGGCAGTTCAGGGTAGCAGGCCTAACGGACGAGGTGTTGAAGGCGGACATTGCCATCAACACTCTCCCGGAGGAGATATACAGGAAGATCACCCTGCGGTTGATGACGACGTCAGGCCCTGCCACCTTCCAAGAACTAAAATCCACTCTTTGTGAGACCTGCTCCCTGCTGGGGTCTCCAGAGAGCCGGCGCCCTCGACCTCTCCCTCAACCCCGGCAGGAGGAAACCTCTTGGAAATGTGGCATGCCCTCCAGGACCTCCTCCTCCTCCTCCCTGAGACTGACAGCAGCTTGGGCAGGCACAAAGAAATCAGCCTGTCGAGGAGATCTTCCTGCAGCAGCTACTCCAGGAGGTCTTGGGCAGATCAGAGGCCATACACCCCTGCCTGTCAAGGACCTGATCAGGAGGTGGTGCAGCAGCTGACGGATTCCATGAAGGCGGCCAAGCGGGCCTCTGCGCCGCACACTCAGCCAACTGCCTCCTGCTGGAGGACCCCACCACAGAGGGCATCAACGTCGTCGAACAGAAAAGGCCACCCCACCAGCAGAAGAGGAGTGGCGGGCTTTGCTGTTACCACCAGAGGTTGGAGAGCTGCCCGAAGTCTGAGGCCCCTGCCCTTTCTTCCTTCAAAAAATGGAGGCAGCCACCCCACAGGCCGCCATGGCAGCAGCATCCAGAAACACCCAGGGCCCCTTACCATAGGGTTTATACGTCTGCGACACCATCTCCGGCAGGATGATGTTGGTTGACACTGGGCCATGCGTTCAGTGTTTTCCGCCTTCAGGAGAGGACCCAGGCGCCCTGCCAGACCCGACTGCCTCCTGACAGCCGCCAACGGGTCCCCATCTCTCCTACGGCACCAAGCTCCTGTTGATCTCCATCCCGGCCCGGAGGTACAGCTGGAAATTCATCATCGTCGACATCAGGACCCCCTCCTAAGGGGTGGACTTCCTCGCCCACCGGACTGGCAGTCGATGTCGGCTGCAAAGCGCCTGCTGGACACCGAGTCCTGCCAGTCCCTGCTCTTGTCGCCGGGCCCCAGGGAGCCCGCCATCTGTTCCATCATGCCCCACCAGTGCGGTCCCTCCTGAAGGAATTCCCAGAGGTCTTCAAACCTGAGCTTCACCAAATGCCGGGGCTCCTGCCAAACATGGGATATACCACTACATCAGACAAGAGGTCCCCTGGCGCACTGCAAAAGTTCCAGCGGCTTCCCCTGCAGCGCCTTCAGGAGGCCAAAAGGCCTTCGCTGAGATGGGAGGATGGGCATATGCAGGAAGGCTCCCAGCCAGTGGCCTCCCCCTCTTTCACATGGTGCAGAAAGCGGACGGCACCTGGAGGCCCTGCGGCTACTACAGGCGGCTCAACCTTGCAACAGAACCAGACCACTACCCCCTGCCAAACATGCAGGGACCTGATGGCCTCTTTCCACGGGGCCAAAATATTCTCAAATGGATCTTTAAAGTCGATATTTCCCAGGTACCAGATCGCGGAGGACATCCCAAAACCGCACATCGTCACGCCCTTCAGCGCCCATGTCTTCGCCTTCTTGTCAGCCTCGGAGAATGCAGGCGCGGCATTCCATATGGTTGGTGGGCCACGCATCCTAGGGGACCTGGAGGCGTCTGCTACATTGATGATATCTAATCTTTTTCCAGATCCCGGGAGGGAACACCTGTGACACATCGGAAGGTCCCTGGGTTGCCTGCAGAAAATGGTTCGTAGAAGGTTGACAAGTAACACCTTTGATCGTGTTTAGGTGGAAACCTGGGCCATCGTCAAAATCATATGAAACGTCTGCCCAATGCTTGTCGAAGGTTGAAGCAATAAAGTTCCCCATCCTACCTCCATCAGGGCTGTACAAAAATTCCTAGGGATGGTTATTCTGCCTACTACAGAAAGATTCATCCTGACGAGGTTGCTCACCATGGCCACCGAAATAGGTCCTGTGTGACGTTCAAAGTCTGATGAATTTAGTTTGAAAAACGCCAGTCTCGAAGGCCTTAAGCCTGAACGAAGAACCGGGCCAAAATATAAGAATTCCCAGGATGGTCAACTCCTCCATCTGATTCATCGCCAGCATTGTCGCCACCATGGGCTGTCCTGGACGCAGATCATCAGGACCCCTCAGCCCATCACCTTCAGCAGGAACCAACCAGGGCACCACAACACCTTCTCCCTGGGAACTCTTACAAGGCAACAGCTGATTGGCTCACCTTTCCTCCTGGAGAACACCCTTCACAATTTGGAAGGACCACCAACCCGCCTGATCCACACCTTCACAAACCTGGGGATATGGTCCTCCCCTAGACAAAAGTTAAGTATACCTTAGTTTTACCAGACAAGCTAAGAGTAGTCGGGGTTTATTAGCTCCACCAAGCTCTCCTAGGAGCCCTATGAAGGACAGACTTATTTCACATTCGCTAAGTCTGTTACCTAGCAACAGGACCTACAGCTTATTGTGGATTCTGCCAGTGAGAAATTAATTTCTATCCAGGGTACAATTCTTCTAACTCTTCACGGACCACCAGCCGGGGGTGAACTCCGGCCCATCTGGTGACAGTCTGGCTCCAGCTCAGCCAGTGAGGCTGGTCACTCTGAACAACGTGGCCAGTCATGGAGTTCACTTACACCATCAAACACCTCCTGGCAGGAAGAACCCAGTAGCTCACCCTTTCGGGGATCAAGATCAACTCAGTACAGCTCGGGATCGAACCACAAGGACCCTAGCCGTGGAACAGGCTGCTGAGGAACCTACAGCGGTCACGCCACTGAAGTGGAAGGATGTGCCCTTCAACTCAGGAGGATCAACATTACCTGAAGCGATGTTGGCACCAGACGCCCCACTGGTGCCTACCTCCAGGCGTTGGCTGGTCTTTGACATCATCCACGGCCTATCCCACCTCCCGGAAGGACAGCCAGGCTGCTGATGAGAAGTTTGTCTGGCACAACATCGGAAAAACCCAGCCCAGCCTAGGCAAGGCACTGTATGCAGTGTCAGGCCAACAAACCAGGACGGCACACCGAATCTGGGTGGGTGGGTTTCCCCCAGACAAAAGATCTAGGAGCATCCCGTCAACATAGTGGACCTCTTCCCCATCAGGAGAAGCCAGATACCTTCGCAGTCATCAACCGCTCCCCAGGTGGCTGAACTACGCCCCATGGAAGACCACCTCCAGTGCGTGCGCGGAAGCCCTCCTCTCAGCTGGATCAGCTGGTTCGGTCATCCCCAGACCACGATAACAACAGACAGGACCCACTTTCCTGTCGAGCTGTGGACGCCCTGGCATGCCTATTAGGGGACCACTCACCACAGCACCACCGCCTGCAGCCAATGGAATGGTGGAAAGGTTCCACAGGTCTCTAAAAAGGCGTCCCCTCATGGCTCGTTGCAGAAAATTGGAAATACCAGCTGCCTGGGTCCTCCTCGGGTTGAGAACCGCCCCAGAGCCAACGACCCCTCCCCTCAGCGGAAAAAGTCTGCAGAGACCTGCAAGTAGTCCCGGGAACTCATACGCAGAGGACAGGGACGACATAGGAGCATAGAGGCTCCGTGACAAGTTGGAAAGTTTGCCCCCTACCAAAAGGACATTCACTGACAGGGCATCCCCCTTCTGTGCCCCTGGGCTGTCCTCCTCCACCCATCTTGGTCAAGGACAACGCTGTGTGCCCATCCTTAACTAGACCCTACAGAGGACCTTTCCTTGTACTGGGAAAGGAACAAGACAGGCATTCAGGCCATCCATGGGTGGGAAGACTGGATATCTGTAGATCGTCTCAAACCGCATTCCTGGAGGGGCGTCGGAGGCGGACCCCAAAGCCTCCTGCGGGGTGCCGGGCACCTTGGACAGCCCGTGCACAGAAGAGGCGTTGGCGTCCCGGAAAGCCCGAAACCAGACAGAAAGCACTGGACAAACCGCTCCGGAGGGCGCGAGGGGCAACCGCCCTCTCAGTTGACATTGAGGAAAGGAGTCCCTTCGTCGCCCCAGCAGATACCTGCTTTGATCAGCGTTACCTCCGTCTTTGGGGAGTATTGTAAGAAGTCCCCACTTAATGCGTTCTCTATAGTGAACATCCGTTTTCTCCGTGTGCCTTCCCACATTGACCTAGGGTCAATCAGAATACATGTTTATCACCATATTATAAAATTGTTTGCTGTCTTTCTAAACCAATCATGCTTCTTTCAGCATGTAACAAATTGTTATTTATGTATGTTAGGCATTATTTATCACTATGTTTTCTGTATGAACCTGTCCTGTTTTCATAGGAAATTGGTTTGACCTCAGGTCACCTGCAAATCTCTGTACCAGCGGTCCTCTGCGAGAAGTCATGAGCGTCTACACCCGCTTTACTCATGTCTCTTCATCAATAAATAGCAGTACTTGTCTTCCTCTGTTGTTCATCTCTCCACAGTATTCAATCAATTTATTATCATTTTTGGGCTACAGTTTCCCGGGGCAAACCTGTCTTCGGCCAGTTTTCTAGTCAGAACCTACCATGGATGCAGTAAGCTCTGACAAGAAAATTGGTTGAAGAGGAGCACAGTAAAATATTGACGAGACAAAAACTAATATTTATCCACAAAATTTTTAGCAGTCATTTTTGCATTTCACAGTTCCAGTTTGGCATGGCAGGCAGTGCTACGCCTTATCTCGTTTGAAAGATTCTTGGCAAACAGTATGTTCTGGCAACGGTAATTTTGCATTGTGCATGCGCCACAGGGGTTACAGGGGACAAAATTTTAAGACTAACTGTTCCTTCCTTACACTGTTCACAGACCACTAAAATCGCCTAAAAGACCACTTTCATCAGAAACAATCCACCACTTTCATCGTCAAATAATTTAACCAAATCAATAATAGTGACTGGATTTGCAGTGGCAAATTGAACGAGATGGATGGAAGACGCCATGTTAACAGTTTGAATTCTGTGCTAGAATGAATGCGGTCGGTCGAGGTCAAACACTTACCGCATGCAGAGGATTTGATTGTTGGCGCCGTTGTCTCGTAAACTGTAAACTACCCATCATTTGTTCCGTTGATTATTATCTTTCTCTCCAATTTTAATTATGGTTGAGTTTCATCATGTTGCCGATGCCACGATAATTTATAGTCGTGCTTAGCTTGAACATTGCTTTCTCAGCTAAGCTACACTGCTTTCAACAAGATTTAGCAGTATATTTTCCTGCCAATCTTTTATCCATACCGAATCAGGGTATAATGTACAAATATATCAGTCCCATTCTACTTAACGTCATTTGTACTATAACTACGATAATGGTTTACTATGCGATGGTTGGTAACAAAGAAGCAGCTGTTGCTATCTGATTTTCAGTTATAAGCAAAACAACAGTTTCTCGTTCCAGTTTGTTTATGGCTGTACATTTATGCAAGTGTATAACATTATTAACAATACTTTTATCATTCTCTTTTACTTTTTTTAACTACAATATAGGATAAAGAGATGGAGGAAAAAGTTGGTCTATTGTAATTTGGTCTCTCACTTGCTGATTGTACGCTGCTCTTACGTGAAATTTTTAAAATATTTTATAAATACTGTTGTATCAGTATTAACTGCTTACCTCATTGCAAAATCGAATTATCGTAAGGCGAATTATCATAACTCGAGCACTACCTGGGTACCTGAGTATATTAATAGTTTTATCACAAAAAGTGCATTTAGTCATGAAAATGAGATGAAAATACAGTAATTAGGGAATATTTCTCAGTGAAATATACACATGAATGATGAATTTTCAGCGAATAATGTATATATATGTTCCACAGAGAAATCCGCGAACAGGTGAGTCCACGAATCATGAAACGCACATACGATTGGCCTCTCCAATACGGTGGACCCCTGCCTATGTGTGGTTCAAGATTTTGTAGATTTACCAGTGCGATTTTCTGTGGAAGACATCATATCCACATCATTGCCAGAAAATTCACCTATTTGCAGAATTTTTCAAAGAGAAATATTCACTAATTACTGTATATTCATACTTTTAAAACTAAATACAGTATATTTTTTTATGATAAAACTATTAAAACAGGCAGTTATAAGGGGGGATTTTGTTCTGTGAACTATTAAAATAGGCAGTTATAAGCATTTCTAGAGGGGTGTCAAGTATTCGTAGATTTTAGTGATTCGCGGTTGGTTGTGGTCCCTATCCCCAGTGAATCCCGGGGGTCAACTGTACTATGAATTTTCATATGTAATCTCAGCGTATTTGAAATTGTCTAATATTTTTTACATCAGGACCAGAGAATGTCCTCTCTACAATGATTTCCACTGTGTACTTTGAGAATTTCAGAATTAGAAAAACTACTTGGGAAAAGATCAAGTATACAGTTTCTGTCTAATATGAATTCTTGTGTGTTTTGAAGTGACTTGAACCAAGAAAAACTTCTTTGATATAAAGAGCAATAGGCAGTTTCTCTCATATTAGTTCTCATGTGTTTTTGAGATTGCATGATTCAGAAAAACTGCTTTGACATACAAGAGAAAATTAATGGTTTTCCCTTGTATGTGTTCTCATGTGTGTTTTGAGATGACTTTGAAGGGAAAAACTTCTTTGACATATGGAGCAAGTATATGGTTTCTCTCCTGTATGAGTTCTCATATGTTTTTTCAGATCACTTGTTTCAGAAAAACTTCTTTGACATACAGAGCAACTATAAGGTTTCTCTCCAGTATGAGTTCTCATGTGTGCTTTGAGACTAACCTGAGATAGAACGTCTTTGATATACAGAGAGCAAGTGAATGGTTTCTCCTGTATGGGTTATAGTCTCTTTTGAGACCAACCTGAGATAGAAAAATTTAATATATAGAGCAAGTGAATGGTTTCTCCTGTGAGTTATCAGTGTCTTTTGAGACTAACCTGACGAGAAAAACTCATTTGACATACAAAGCAAGTGAATGGTTTCTCCTGTATGAGTTCTCATGTGTGTTTTGAGATGGCTGAGAAAGAAAAACTTTTGGCATACAGAGCATCCTATAAGGTTTCTCTCCTGTATGAGTTCTCATGTGGGGTTTCAGGTTACTAATGTCACGAAAATGTCCTTTGGCATTCAGCACATCTTATTTGTTTCCTAGCGTATTTGCTTCTCTTTGAAAAATACTTCTATTTCTACCCAAATGTCTATTTCCTTCTGCAATACAAATCTTCTTTCCTGCTTTCTTCATCACAGCAGAGAGCTGTCCTCGCATAATAGATTGGATAACCAGTTCACATCAAATTCTTGTAATTGAAAAATTCTGGTTCTGCTTTGACTTCTATCTGGGATCTGCAAATAAGAGCCTTCATCTGTGTTCAGTATGTCACATATCCAAATTCTCCTTCTCTTCTCTGATTAACAACAATGATAATGATTATTTTTCAGCTGCCATTTTCGCAGGATGTTCTATGTGCAATACCGAATCCTACTTGGGATCTGATGAAATTTTCCTTCGTTTGGAATGCTCAGAAAAAATAAAATCTGAGGAAAAACATCTTCTGAATAGCACCATTGATAATAAACATACAATAGAAATTCTAATAATTTATATTTAACAGTACATATGTGCTTTTTAACTCTAAAATAAGCATTCTCTGGAAAAACATATCTAGTAATGATCATTTGGACACAATTTGTCTCCAAAGAAAAAAAAACAGCATCCTTGGATTCTGTTTGGAATCAACACATTTATTCGGGCCAGAGTTGACTGACAATTCAACCAGCTTCGGCCTTTACCACATATTCCAGACTTACTCTAATTTTGACAATCAAATGAACAGCATCTTCCTTCATAGGTATTATAAATCTATTTACAAGAAGAATGGCTTTTTTCTTATATGATCTGCATTTGCATTTGAGGTGCTTCTATTGGTAGTTGCTTGGACACTCAGTGCATATAAATAATTTCTATCTAGTATGAGTTTTCATGTGCCTTTTGAGAACATGGGATGGAGAGAAACTCCTTTGGCATAAGTGAATGGCTGCTTCTCTCCAGTATGGGTTCTCATATGTACTTCGAGAGGGAGAATGATAAAACCTTTTGACATTCAGTGCTGGTGAAAAGCCTCACAGTGTGAATTTCCATGTGTAATTCAGGCTATTCAAAAAGTGTATAACTTTTGGACATTCAGAACAAATGAATGGCTTCTCTGATGATTTCATACTTTGAGTGTGTGAGACTTTCAAATGAAAAACTTCTTGGACATAAAGGGCAAATGAATGGTTCTCTCTTGTAGGATTCTCATGTGGATTCAGGGTATCTTGAAAGGGCAAAGCTTCTTTGACATATGAGGCAAGTAAATGGTTTCTTTCTCTCTGTAAGAGTTCTCATATGCATTTAAATGAAACAGAGTGAATAGTTTCTCTCCAGAAGGAATTCTCATGCCAGTGTTGAGATGATATAGGTGGTAAAGTGTCTGTGTTCAGTGTAGGGATATGGTCTCTCTCAGTATGGATTCTCATGTGGATTCTGAGATGACTCAGAGTGAGAATATTGCTTTGTATTCTACTAAGTTTTGGATTTCCCACCATGTTGGTTTTCAGTAAAATAAATATCCATTTTGTCATTCTTTCATCAATATTATGAGATGATTTCTCATGAAATACTTCTGTATAAGTACTATGAGAATCATCAGCAGTTGCAATAAGACAGTGGTATATTGTCTTCTCTAGCCTCTTCTTTCAACATCCCATGTCAGAACTTGTATGGTCTTCACAATTTATAGGCTGGCGTGTATATTTTACATCAACTTCACCACAATCAATATATTCTGGCTTGCCCTTGACTTCTACAGAAGAATCTACAAATGAATATCCATCAACTGTGATTTTGGTATGTTCATCCCCCAAATATGACAAATGTTAAAAGTAATTTGTATTTTCCCTAACTGAGCCTTGGGTCTTTAATGTGGAATTACCTTCAGCGCAGCTGGAAACAACCATTATACTTTTAACAAGGTGGTATGGTAGTTAACTATCAAGCGACTGGGTGCAGGAGCCAGTGAAAGCTTGGTGTCAGCTTGAGAGGTGGTATGAGGTGGGCATTTAACTATAAAGACCTCAGGTTTGTATAGTTAGGAAAATACAAATGACTTTTAAAATCTGTCATTTGTTCCTACATACTATACAAACCCTTGGTGCTTTAGTGTCAGGAAAGAACTTATTTCTTGGAGGAGGCTGAGTAGGAGTCTCTGAACTGATGGGTAGTTCCACCACACCTAAGTCTTCTTGGTTGAGAGATCAGGAAGACCGTGTCTCTGACATAATGAACAGAAGTACTGGAACTACATGTTCAATTGTCAGACTTCACTAAGGCACTCTCCAGCTTAGATGGGTATAAAAGCAGCATCATTCGAGGAAAATGCTGAGCTGAATTTTTGTGTCAGGACAATGGTAAAAGGCCATGTACAGGCAGTCCCCACTTATCACAGATTCTGTTTTACGGTGCTTGTCTAGTGATAACAATAACAGGATTTTAGTATTTATTATGCACTGATCTCTGATTTATCGGTGCTGATATTTGAGGATCTCAAGCGCTTCTGCTCACGATTTTTGGTTGACAATTTTCGGTTATTGCCACACCGTGAGGCCGAACCTGCGATACTGGGTGCTGCCTGTACAAGCAATGGGATCACGTATCTGCCTCTACTCCTTTGCTAGAAGGGAAAGAATTTGCTTCTATGTATTCATAGAATAAGAACAGGAGCTCAGTTATATAAAAACTCCCACCTGCGATGAGGCCTGTTCCAGCTTAGCGACAGCTCAAAAATCCCTCTGCCCATGAGGTTGGGATTGGAGGAAGAGGGAGGGGAAGGACCAGTCACTCAAACACACACTCTCTCTTTCGCAACCGTACACATTAGGCGAGATGCTACCCGTCCTCTTAGAGGAGCCGGGTAAGCTACACAACTTGTTCTTGCCAGCTACCACTTACCACAGGACCCAAAGGAAAAGTGTCCAGGGACTTGTGGGCAATATCAACAGGAAGAAGAGGAGGTGAAAGTGGTCTGTGTGACCACATAAGCAGCCAGAACACGAGAACAGACAGATTCTTCCCTGAGCAGCTAAGGTCAGACCAATGTCCGACTTTGAGCCTACGCCCGGGCGTGCTGGGGTCTCTGCTTCAGTGCAGAGTACATCCGTTTGATTGCCTCCATGAAGCCAGAAAGAGATAGTGTTCCTGGACACCTATTTCTAGGTCGAGCCAGTGCTAACAGAGAGTCGTCAACACTCAGGCCGAAGATGGTGAGTCCTCGTCAGATAGCACAGCAGCACTCTAACAGGATCATTAGCAACAAAGTCACTCTGGGGAGGGGATCGTAAAGGATTCAATCTGGCATCAGGGACTGATGGATTCTGATCTTTGCTACAAATCCCGAGCGTGACCGATCTCATCCCTCTAGTGTTTCACCTCCATGGAAAGTCCAGTGATTCTTTCTCTTCATCCATGCAGGGCTAAAAAGAAAAATGGTCCTGACAGTCAGATCCTGTCTGACAACTCTTGTAGGAGCTCGTGCACTGCTAAAAAAATGGTCTTGAGGTCAGATCCCTGTCTGACCAATGAATTCTATGGGAGCTCGTCACGGTGCACGAGTCAGGCTCCCGAGTACGAGAGTCAAATCCCACATAGGGGTCCTGAGTTCCCTGGGAGGGCAAGACCTTTCAAAACTCTTCACTAGCAATGAGATCCCCAACGAAGAGGTGATATCCATGCCTCTCAGGTGTCGGAGGCCAGGCCTGAGCAACCTATAGCCTTAACAACTGGGAACTTATCTCTGTTGCAATGCGGTGAAAAAGCTCTTGTTCGCAAGATATGCTGGATAGTCCCCAGCCATGAAGTGCAGAGAACTCCACTGACTGGTTGTACCATTCTACGTGTGGTTGGCACAGGAGGTTGTGCCAGGGAGAATCTCTCTCAGTGCCTCAGAGCTGAGTCGGAGCTGCCATGCGGCATGTGGCCATTTGGGAACCACTAGTGTCATTCTGAATTCCTAGTAGTCATTACCCTGTTGATCACCAGACAAAGCGAACAGAGCGGTGGAAGGCGTAAGCATCCAGGTTGTCCCGTGGGTGTTGGAAGGCATCTTCTGCTACAGCTCATGGGTTGGGGATGATGGAGCAAAACACCTGGAGCTTCCTGTTGTGGTGGGTGGCAAACAGGTCAATCGATGGGAGCCCCAAGAAGATTGAATAGCCTTTTCACGACATCCATATGAAGGGACCCTATCACTTGACCCCGCTGACTGAGCTTGTCTTCACTACATTCCTCTTGCCTAGAATGTATCTGGCTTTGTGGAGTCTAGCAGATGGGCTACCACCCACTCGTGCACATGCATTGTAAACTGGTGCGATGAAGAGACACCTAGCCTCCTTGCTTGCTGATGTAGCCACTACTATGGATTGTCCTCAGCACCACCGAGTGTCACATCACTCGATCATAAACTCTTGGAGGGCCAGGAGAGAACTTCCTTGAGTTCCAAGATACTGATGTGAAAGTGCTTGTTGTCTCAGTCCCACACACCCGAAATCATGGCTGGTAGAACAGACGAGAGTCGTCCGGGGAGGAGGAGGTGGTCGCTGAATCCGCTATAAAACTTCCATCCCAACTTTAATGGTTTACAGTGGCCCATCGATTCATCACGAAAACAAGGGGATAAGAATGTGATCACCATTTGAGTAACGAGTTTTGTTATGAAGTTGGCGGAGGATGAATTCATGACATGTTTTCCTTTTCCACAAATGGTTATTATGTTGCTTTTTTGGAGCGATAGAGAGAAAAATAGGAAGAGTCTCAGAGAAAAATCAAAGAAAGTAGTTGGTTTTGTTCGTGTTATCTTTTTAACTGCATTTACGTCGCAGTAGTGAGGCGTGTCTGTTATATTTGGTCACCCCTTCAATAGGTCAGTTAATGTTCAGGTTGTTGTATTAAAATGGACGGAGAAAAGTTGAACACTTCTGAAAAGGAGACAGGGGCGTTAATTTTCAAAGGTGGTTGTTGGTTGCTTATCTTTTCGTATTCACATAAACTCCTTAAAGGTTGAATACTTTTTGTTATAGTTAATGAGAGAGCGGAAGGTTAGAAATATTAGTCAGTTTTCTGTAATCAAGTTCAAATTAATCTCGACGGAATGCTTAAAACCCCGTCACACTTATATAAACAAAAATATGACCCGAAAATATCTATGTAATTCTGAAATCACTAGCAAAATGTCAAAATCCTGGTTTTTATACTTAGACATCATTGCAGATAATTATGGCTCCTATTACAGAATTTCGGTATGGTAGAGCAGTTGATTTTACATTCTATGAATAAACAAGTTTGCCATTTTTATCAGCATATTTTCAAATCTGTTGGTTCTGTTAAGTAATCATTACCTTGGCACCCCTTCTTCACCATCCCACCGTATCGCATGAATTAACTTCTTATTTAATGAATAAAACTATTATCCCTACTCAGACCAAAATCAGCACACAGAACATGCAGAAATATACTGTACAAACAAAGAGCATATCAGAAGAATTAGATAAACATGATTAGAGTAGACACACTGATAATAATTACATGACTACTGCTGAAAACTTTTTTTTTCTTTTTTACAAATGTTTATTGAGATGATCTAGCCATGACAAAAATCAGACAATCTTGCGGCACCCCTAGGCACTGTCTGTGGCACCCCAGGGTGCCACGGCACCTAGTTTGAGAATCACTGGTTTAAGAGCACCAATAATCTTAGTAATTAGAAGGCAATATGTGCTCATCGATTAAGTCTTATAGAACGTAGACAATCTACGGGAAATGAGCTCCGCATTTAACTGCCACAGTGGTGCAAATGTCCTACTAAAAATTAAAATTCAGTCTTATTTGACAAAATGACCGAGTTATTTATGCAACATGAACATGCAATCGTAACTTAACGTATCTGTTTCTTATTTATCAGAATTTAAAGAAAATTTTGATAAAAAATTTAACAAAACAAGCACAACACATTTGCAAATTTTTTACGGACATTTTCTCTAGTATAACCATAAAAGTTTTGTTCGTAAGTACTCTAGGAAAAAGGTTATATTATGTAGATGTCTTTGCATTTAGTGTGAAAATATGAAAGCCAGCTTAAGAAGTATACTCAGATCAAAATGTAGAGTCAGAGTTCACTATGAATAACCATTATGACTTCGCAGATGAAATTTCATATTGTTTACGAAACCAAAATTCGTCCCAGGGAATTTAATAATAATGATAAGTATTATTATTATTATTATTATAAGAGATAACATAATTTTAATGAATTTCAGATATGAAAATAATTTTTATAAAACCTAGCTTAGCGAGTGTCAAGAACAATCCTATGAAATGGAAGTAATGAATATTTGATGAGCGTAGGAGGAGAGCAGAGCGAGAGTGCGTTTGCAGTTGTGTTATGAAACCGGTGTGGTCTATCATGTAGCTTCAAACGTTCGAAAATTTAAGATCTTAAAGAGGATGACCTATTCGTGAACTGTGTTTGTAAGAGAGAGAGAGAGAGAGAGAGAGAGAAACAGACATTTTTACTATGATATTAATAATCAGTGATTGATTAGTGTATATTAGGAGAAAGAGAGAGACAGAGAGCAATGATTGAAAGAGAGAGAAAGGAATGTATAAAATGCTAGAATTTTTATTGGATGTACGGCATGGCAGACAGGCTTAAGTCAGCACTGACAGAAGCATTGAAATAAATTCATTATTAGTGAACAATTAGGGTTATGTTGAAACGTAAACTGGCGGCATCAGAGATGTTGTCGGTTTCTTGTTTAAAGTAGCGCATGTAATAGATTTAAAGCTGAAAGATTCATAGTGTGGAAACACCTTCGAAGAAATGTCGAAAAATCACCTGCATTCAACTAATTTCTGTAGTTTGCAGTTATATAATTTTTATTCTGTCATGAGTTTGATCGTCTGTTGTAATGATATATATAATTCCACTATTGCTATTATTCACCCCGCTATCATAACAGATTAAGTACATTTTAATTGTTTCGGTGACTTATGAACTATGGTACTTTAGTTGGTGAGACTGTCTTGGAAACAGTATAGAACCCAATTTTTCGTCAATCTAAAATTATGTATGATTCATGACTCCTATATACCCATACTCGTCAATTTTGAATTAAGAAAAGGCATAAATTCTAACAAATAATCTGAGAATATTTTCAAAGACAAAAGTTTTTTTAACAAGAGGATCTTGGTTAGATAAACAAACAAAATCATACTTTACGCAAACATGCACGCGCGCTACAGACTGAAGATCGAGGATTTTAAAGCGGGGAAGTTTTTGATGAACTCGACTTCTTTATAAGTCAACGTAAATCAGGATTATACTTAAGATACGTTTACGCTATTCCAGTTAAGCCTTGACATACTGCAGGTGCTTTCAATATGAAGGTACCACACTGGACGTCAGGTAAAAATGCTGTATACTTATCTTATACATATTTATTTCTTCATAATTCTCGCTAAGAAATAAGTTTTTATTATTCATATTAAACATCAGTTTTCTTCCCAGATATTAGAGACTAACATTATTTTGTTCTACCTGTTTGTATTCCTTTCCTATTGGCGTAGTCCTGCGGGAGAACTAGGATCAATGATAGATGCCTCCCCTCCACAGTCTTTTCTACTGTTCTTATTTTCTTCCCTCCAAGATGCAGATGTATCTCATAAACAGTTGAAACCTCTTTATCATCCCTCATCCTTTACTTGTTCTTGTAAGGACTCTGTCAGATGACAATATTGACACACACACTTGCACACACGACACACACACACACACACACACACACACACACATATATATATATATATATATATATATATATATATATATATATATATATATATATATATATAGATATATATAGTGTGTATGTGTATAAATATATATAATATGTATATATATATTATATATACACTTATACACAATATATATATATATATATATATATATATATATATATATATATATATTATACACACACACACACACATATATATATATATATGTCTGTGGTGTGTGTGTGTTTGTGTCACATGCGTTTGTGTGTGAGTATAATCTGTTGACATAAGCATTGGAACTTAAGTAGAATGCAACAGCTGATAAAAAAAGAATGAGTGTAACAACATCATCTAAAATATTTAGTTTCATGCATATGTATATATATATATGTGTGTGTGTGTATATCTTTCTGGAGAGTGTGTCTGTGCTTGTACAAGGGGTATCATTACAGTCTCAATACTCTCATCTGACCCGGTCCTTAAAAAAGCGATGAAAAGTTTGGGGATGATAAAAGCGGTCTTAACTCTATGAGGGGACCTAAACAGGAAGAGGGTTCAAGGATTTGGTAGTAGATAGATTACAACTATCATTGAACCTGCACTCTGGGACTACTGATTTCCATAGACTAAAAGTATTGATGTAATGCTTTGACTTGGGTATGCGACGCTGCCCTCAAATAGGACTCTCTCCTTTGTAGCCCCAGCAGAAAAGGTAGCTGTAGATAGCTGACAGAGAAGCTGTTTGTAGTAGACCAAATGGGTATTGACAGATAAGATAAAGCTGGTTATCAGTCAGCTGAAATATGAAAAGGATGAAAAAAAAAGATACCGCCCATAGGAGAACGTTGCAAAAATGGTCGCTTAAGGTAACATTATTTTCTAAAATCTGGAAGAGTGGAAAAACCGTGAGCATACGAAAAAAGGAAACCTGTTTCTAAACTGGAATGTAGCATTTTGAGCCATTTAATCTCTGGGGTTGCCCATCCCCTCAAAAGAAAATAAGACTCACAGGAGGATGCATGAATAGAACTATTTGCGTCAGAGAAAGGCAATGAACTTGATTGCGTTATGAGACCCAATTCCTAGAAAATCACGGATGAGGATTAATGGACGACGAAATCAACACTAGATGAAGTGCAGATTACGAAAGTGCTTCCTCATCGGCAAAAGCAGGATTGATGGAAGAGATACTCTGCAGAAGGTCACTGATAAAGAAGACAGGAAGTGAAAGTTCTAGAGAGGAATTCTACGCTGCAACAGAAGAGATAAGCAAAGGGGCATATATTGTGGCGTCGACAATAATAAAAAAAAAGGCGATGAAATAAAGAAGTTTTGATATAGAAGAAGTAAAACCAGTAGAAAGTTTGTCTTAGCAAGGCCTTATACCATACTTTTAAACGACTATAGATATCAAGACGACTGAGCCAAGATTCCCTGAAGTCCCGCAGAGAAGATTACGGAACGACCTGGAAACGGGAAGAAGTCATCAGAAAATTACTGGCACTCAGGACTAAGCAGCCTCATCCTAAAGGCTTTCTCAGAAATCGGAGAAACCACTTTTGTTTCTAGACCGTTCACTCCAAGGAAAGGAAGAGGAAAGGAAAATATCAGTGGTAGCATGTGCATATATACATATATACTGTATATATACATAATGTGTGATGATATTATGTATGTGTGTATAATATATATATATATATATATATATATATATATATATATATATATATATATATATATATATATATATATATATATGCTGCTATTTTAGATATAAAATGGAGGAAAATGAGACTGGAAAATTAAGAAAAATATAATGTAATAATAATGCGCAGTGATAGTCTGCATTATGAGTAAACGTATTTCGAAAAATATCTCTCTCAGTTTAGGCAATATGTATGAAAGTTATGAGAAACAGTAAGATGAATCAACTAAAAGAAAGAAACAAAGCATATGACAGAAAAGAACCAATACGATTGAAAAAAACAATTTGCAAGAAAGATTCTAACAAAGAAATCAAATGAAGAAGAATAACTTCTCATACAGCTTTTGGTCAATGTTCTGAATAGAGTGGAAGAAAAGGGATCTAACATAGTGGGATAATTCCTCTGTCTAGCCCCTTCCCCTCCGTTCCTTACCACTAACCTTCAAAATCTCACAGCCTTGAGAGAGAGAACATTTCTGACACATGATAAGAAGAGTTGACGGGCAAAAGGCTAAAAGTTTTTTATTTCCTCGCCGAATGAGATAAGAAACTTAGATGACAGGAGGAGGATCATAAGGCTTTTGAAAAAAAAGCCCTCATTCTTTTTTCTTGCCCTCTGTGGATAACCTTTTGTGAAGTAGAGCAAACGGCAGACCAAGTTTCTCTAAGAGTTTAAAATGAGCAAACTTGCTGCGAGAGATTCGCCTCTAAGCACATGACAGATTATGGCGATCTGAGCCCTCCGTTCATAATACTTTAAATGCAAATCTTCAGAGTTTAATTCGATGCAGAGAATTTTCACTATATACAAAATCATAAAATAAAAATATAAATTACTGAATAGATAAATAAGTCAGAGGGACAATAGGATCATCAATAGTTACAATTAACAATAAACTGTCTGCTACAGTTATCAAAAACGATATATTCTGAATAGTTCAGTGGTGAAACAAAGAAGTATCCGTATGCCAACGTAAAAATGTTCGAAATCTGGTTTAATCGAATGTTTGCTTGAAAGATAAAATTTGTTTTTGATCTACAAATAGTATATTGGGAAAAAAGCAAACATAACATAAAAATAAAAATGCCTTGTGAGGCAGTCTCTTGAGAAATGAGAAGAAAGAAATTATGCTCTCTCTCTCTCTCTCTCTCTCTCTCTCTCTCTCTCTCTCTCTCTCCTCATATGTGAATCCAAGTATAATGATGGTGTTATTGCCAACGACTGCGGCAGTGCTAGTTTCAGCAGCCGTAATATTTCAAAACACCCATCTCCACCCTCTCTCTCTCTCTCTCTCTCTCTCTCTCTCTCTCTCTCTCTCTGCGCGCGCGTGTGTACTTACGTGCTTATGCATTTTGCTATAATTATTACTCCAAACGGCATCAGCAATAAACGGAATTAGAGATCATTAAAATCCTCGAAAACTCTTTAGAAAAGGACCTTGGTGAGAAAATGAGACCGCACAAGTAATATTAAACTAATAAAATATCTAAAAATAACCATAAAAGGTAATATTTGCGCAAAAATTATTATGAATATAGATTCTAAAAGGCAGAATAACCGAAATGAGTTTCTAAATATATTGCCGTCATGCTATAGCTTCTGCGGGCAAATTTAAATAAAGAGGGTGCATTTATGTATGTGTTTGTGTAAGCCTAATCAGCATATTTGAAATGCTTGGAGTAAAGAGAAATTTGTAGACATTGTTGAATTATTGCTGAGAATTCATGCTTGTTAATCAATACAGTAACTGCGCAAGTTGATATGTTGATTTACACTAGTAGGTGGCAGGTACTTAACGATGAAAGTCACTAACTTTTATCGTAGAAGTCACGGATGTTGTTGACTTTTACGAATTAGACTTAGGATAAAGGATAAAGGAATAACGGATAACACGGAGTAAAAACGAATAACAGATGGATGGAAAAAGAAGAGCGAAAGGCATCAAGATACACAAAGAGAATTTGAGTATTTAGAAATTAAGTGCCTCAAATCGTGACGCTCAGAATTTGGATCGGAAGTCACCAGATGGAGAAAGAACATTTGTAACTACAGAAAAGAACGGGGTTGGTTTTGTTATTACAAAGGCGAACATAAAAAAAAAAAAAACGTCGTATATAGTTATCCATGACAGATTTTAACCTAAGTCATTTCAGTGGCACATATCACCTGAATACAGAAACCTATTCATGAATTCAAGGTTTTCAGATTTTGAACAGCGGCTTTCATAACAATTTCCACATATTATATTGAAACAGACGAGGAAGCTTGAGTATTTGTCGATTCGTTGTGGACAGAAGCGATAATGGAAACAGAAAACGAAAGATCAGAGGTCACGTATAGCCGTAATTGAGAAAGTCTTTATCTTCATGAAGCGTGAAAAGCATCTATAATATTAGTGAGAGAGTTTAAAGACAGTATTAATTGTGCGGTGGTTTTGCCTATGATCCCATTATAAGAGGATGAAAAGGAACCTGAAGGTGCCGTCTTTATGAGCTTCAAAATTTAAGATGCATTTCCCTTCGGGAAAGGTATTTGTCTTTTTTAATTCTGTAGTTGCTTTTGCATCCATAAGGTAAAAGCCGTTTCATGCAACAAATTTTCATAAATGATGATGATGTAACACTTGATTAGATCTTGTCCTGTTTCTGTTTCATGTAAGTGAATTAACCCCTATTAGTTAAGGGGAAAGAAGTCTCATTACTGGAATGACTTAAGTTGGACACACAACCAACTGATTTTAAGTATTCAAGTCTCTGTATGTGTGTGTGTGTGTGTGTGTGTGTGTCTGTGTGTCTGTTTAGAAAGGAAGTAATACCAGACATTATAATAAGTGTTCGTACATCTGTATATCTTAATTCTCAGAACTTCAGGTCTGCGTCAGTTAAAAACATTTGTCATCAAACCTTTGTTAATTCTGCCCTTTAGATTCAATAGCAATGTGACCAAACAACTTTGTATTTACATCGGATATCCGACAGGTGACAGGGAACTGGATATCGGCCCATTATCAACGGAAGTTTATTTTGACAATGGCTTTGACATTTACTGTATATGTTTTAATAGGGCCATAGACTCGATTATTTTGGACTCGTGTCGACCGACTCTTGACCTTTATGAAGTTTCAATGTAATATATGGAAATTGTTATGAAAGCCGCTAATCAGAATTTGGAAACCTTGAATTTATGAAAATCATTCTAACATAAGTTTCTTTATTCAGATGAATATATGCCTGCCAGTGAAATGACCTATGTTAAACTTTTTTCCATGGATAACTACATACGGCTTTCTTACTTAATTTTACATCGTTATCTTAGAACTACATTAGTGAGTCTTTAGTTGCAAATTGTTCCACCAGTAAGCATAAGGAAACGTAACCCGGTGGAAAGTGTGACTAAAACAATAGAGCTGAAATGTCAGAGTTTTAAGGACATAATATTTTAGGTGAAACTGTGACATGAATCTTGAAAATGCCCTAAACCACGAATGCCATGTGGCAAAACGTAAAACATTTCGGAATATGCAAGTAATTTCGTTTAATTATTATGAAGAATCAGGAACTGTGGAAACTAAATATGACAGTTTGCATTAATACAGATGTCGCAATTTAAGGTGGCAAAGTTTACTTTGCAAAAGTCAGTGATTAGGCTCAAGGATATCTCCTTTGAACAAATTTGTACAGCTATGGTTTTCAGATGAAATTTGCAACTTTCCACCGTGGTTATTTTCCAGCTACGCATTTGCCAAGGAGGACTTCTTTTGGAAGTCACCTCAGTAGAGTATACGTTTGCTGAAATAAAATAACATTCGTGATTAGCCACAGCTGAATAAAGACAGACTCGAATACTGAGACTTAGAAGTGACAAGATATTTTTTCCTAGAAACATGTCATCAGAGGGAATCACATTGGCTTTTATTCATTTATTTTTTTATTTAAGCGGACCTGTAGGCCATTACTGTAAAGTGATGATAATAAGAGTCACTATAGTTCAGCACTTATATCGATGCTTACGTTTTAAGGTATCAACGATAAAGTATGAGTGATGTTGCATAATCTGATGAGTGCAGAGGCAAGAGATGCTACTTTACGTCTGAGCATTTAAAATTTAACATGTAACCTTAATATGATCTGACAGAGAGAGAAACTCACTTGACTTTTACATTATTGGTATGTAAGAACTGTGTAAGAACTTATTTAAAAGTTACAAACATTTTAAAGCCAATAAATGTCGTAGCCGTTCATATATGTACGGAAATCTTGGACAATTAAACAGAGCTTAAATATGTGTATGTAGCTTGACTGTCATTCGATAATTTTAGTAATTTTTTAAATGTTTTCATTAGTATGAAAAAAGTACTGGTAATGTAAAGTGTTATTATTATTATTATTATTATTATTATTATTATTATTATTATTATTATTATTATTATTATTATTATTATTAACTTTAATTGTTCATATTATATGCCTTATCATTTGACACTGATAATAATGGATGTAATACTATTAGTAACGTACCTATTTTTACCATTCCATTTCTGATATACAAAAAAGAAGTAAGTAGGTCAGAAGGGCGTCAGCGGGTGTGGCCCCTAAGGCAGCTGAAATTTCACGAATATATAATGTTAAGGGAATTTAATTATGAAAAGATGGCTCTGGAGAAGACGTTCCGACTACTATGCCGGAAGCTACGAACCAGATTTCGGTATGGGAGTAGGAATGAACTGGGAAATATGAGATTTTGTTATGGGACTTATCGTCGAAAAAATATTATAACACCAAAGCGCCGTAATACACTGCATGGAGGGACATTGCTAAGCTGATGTTGCTGCCCAGAGTTGCGTAGGACCTCAACTAATCTAACTGTCAGGATGTCCTTTATTTTGGGGAAATATCTGCAGCTTTAATTTTGTTCTAATATTTCATAAGGAAATATTAGCTTCATGAATAAAAGTCAATATAACACAGCTGCATTCATTTCTTCTTAAACAGAAATGTTTTGCTGATATTGCCCGCTGGTATGAAGCATCTGAAATTTATGCTTGACAACTTGGAAAATAGCTTTGGTTGAGTGCTTCACAAGTACCACTGCTAAATACGTAAATCTCATGAGTATTTGTATTAAAGAAACGAAAAATTTTTATTAGGCTGCTCGATAGATCTGAAACCAGAAACATTCTAGCTCTTTGGTAAACCCTATCTACTACTTACGTTATAGAAATTAAAAAGTTTACGGAATACCTTCAAGAAAGGGAATAACGATAACAGATTC